>NC_139347.1:101952863-102155363 GCF_055883805.1 Amblyomma maculatum | reverse complement strand
CCGGAGTTCCCGGGTTCGAACCCGACCTCGGCGGCTGCGTTTCGATGGAGGCGAAACGAAGTGGCGTCCGTGTGCTGTGCGATGTCAGCGCACGTTAAAGATCCCCAGGTGGTCGAAATTACTCCGTAGCCCTCCACTACGGCTCCCCTTTCTCTCTTTCCACTTTCACTCCCACCTTCCTCCCTTCCTTTACGGCGCGGTTCAGGTGTCCACAGAGCAAGCGTGACAGTTACTGCGCCTTTCCCTTCCTGTGAACCAACCAACCATCTTATCGCCTTTACCACCTTTGTCACTCACTTGTTCTTCTCTCCACCCCTCCCGCATAAGCACGTTTGGGACGACTTTTGTTAATAGCATGAATATACAACACCTGAATGGAACCAACTACTAGGTTTAATTGCTATAGAACGTTACCTTGCCAAATTTAATGAGCAGCTACTTCCTAACCTTCAACGTTACGAGCACGTACACTTCCTTTCCATTTCAGCATTTTTGTGTGAATATGCGAAAACTTACTCGTTTCCCAGGAAAGCCTGCTCTGCCGATACGGCCGCGAATTGAGACTAACGCAGCCCAATGTGACAACGGAGGTGGTGCTTCACAGCGCTTGCAAATTTGCTTTGACGCGTGGCCGTGACGAACACACGTGTGCTTCGAAGCCCGCTGCCACGCTCTTGAGTGTTCACCTTAAATGTGGACAACGATGTAAGTACTCTATCAATTTATATGTGCTTCGAACCAACTCTTTTTGATTAACTTTGTAAAGGGTTAGTCTGAATTTATACTTTTTTGCCACATCTTTGACTGTTATACGTGATTTTTTCCTTTACGATGACCTCCCTCCCCTTTATAAATCGATATCGTAAAACATCCTTAATATTAAAGGTTGAATAAATGATTATAATGAACTCGTTTGCCTTTAAGGAAGTAACAGAACTTGCAAAAAGTTTGCAAAGCCAAACTCTTGACTGCAGCGCCAAGAATAAATGATCAGCAATAGATACACTTTGCGAGTCACTCACGCGACATACCTGAGTTTGTCGGCTTACTTTTTATGGCCTAGCTTTTCTTTACACGAGACGCTTTTGCGACTCAGCTTCTTGCCTAATTTTCCTCAACGAAACCAAACATCTCCGTGCTCATACTTCAAGACTGCAGCCTAGTCAACAGGAACTAAGCTATCGAACACTGATGCTTTCTGCACTGTTTAAAGTACTTCAGACAGGCAAATTCAAGCACACAGTGAGAGCCATCGCTTTGACCGATGCACCACATCTAACATCGCTGCGGCAGCTGCGACTGGGCACACAGACGCGCCGCGTTTACCCAGAGCTCCGGCAATGACGTATGTACTGGTATCGCTTACCTGCAAGAGCGTGCGACGATGTACAGGCGCCCGGGAGAGTCATCTGTCAGTGACTTCCCTCTATTCGCTGCGTTGACTCAGCCGGTCACCCCGAGAAGTGGAACCCGACGTCGATGTTCGCGTCCTTGAGAAGCCTGCGCGACAGAAACGAGGTTATAGCCTGAATGTTTCTTCTACTCTTTTTAATATTTTTTTCCCTGTGGGCTCTGTGCAACCAACAACAGGCGAAGGTACGCAGAAAGGCGGGCATACTCCTCCTCCCGATTGTTTCCGTATTAATCGCACCCAAACAGCGTCCAGAGCTCTTAGATGATCTTGTTTCGTTGCGCATAGAGAACGACGTATTAAGAGCATTCTGAGCTTCGCTCCGAAGTAATCTAACAACCGAAGACGTTTGTCATTAGCAAGTAATTGATTAGCCCAGTTTGGTGCGGTAGCTAATACGTACGCTGTTCAATGTAAGCTTCTATCGCTTGCAGAAATGTACGCCTAAATGCTAATGTTCTCAGAACGATCAAAGTCCGTACACTAATGGCAGTCAAGAAGGCCGGGGTGCGTTCGATCAAAACCTTGAACGACCCAATGCGACGAGGCTAGTAGTAGTGTTCGAAAGTGGGCTCCTTGCATATCAGAACACCTGACAAGGATAAAGCGCGAGCGCATTAGTTGACGCGATTATGGTTGGGTTATGGAAACGAAGCTCGATCATCGTTTACGTCCCAGTTCTGGCTACAGCTGTCAGCTACATAGACCCACATTGCTTCGAAGCTTTGAATCGCGGGTAGCTCCGGTCGTTAACAATGAAATAAAATTTCAGTTTCTGCAGCAGTTCTCATGTGGTGGAAAAGCAGATTGGATCTGTACACTTTATTACCATACCAGTTAGTCAAGAAAAGTTTGTTATTCATTTCTAGGTCGATAAAAACTGGTGGGAGCACCGTGCGTGCGCTAGTGACATCAGCTGCTTGGCTAACTGCAGTGAGGATTTTTTGTTGGTATTTTGCATGTGGTTTTTACTTTTCAAATTAGTCACAAGAAAAAAGAACGTACGTGATGCAGTTATCTACGTTGGCAAGACATTTTTATCGGATTATCCTTGTTAGCGAGAAGTGTGAGGCGACGACTGCCCGTTATTAAAACGTCGTGTTGCAACGTAACGTCTGCGCTTCCAGGAATAAATTGTAGTGGTAAATCACCGCTTTTACCTCTTGATTGCCACTGTTGGCTGCCTGCTGCTAGAAGAAGACTGGTTTGCTTTGGTTTATAGGGCTTACCGTCCCAAAGCGACTAAGGCTACGAGGGACGGCACGTGAGGTTCTTTAACGTCAACTGACGCCGCACAGTAGACGGACCTTTCGCCTCGGGCTCAGCAGTCCTGCTCTCCAGTCATTATGCCAACGTGACGAATAAATAAACCTAATTTATTGCAGATGCAGATTTCATCAGAATGGAGCCTGTACTACATAGAAATGCTGTCGTGATTTGCATTAAGCCGTCAGGAAAAGTAAACAAATTTATTTTATTGCGTTTCTCGGCCCTCACAAAGAACAGTAGATGATCGAGCGATGTACAAGAGACATGTTGCCAAGGTCGGCCGAGAAGACAGCACCCTTTCCACACGGCGAAATTAGGTCACTGCGCGGGAGTTCGTAATACCTGTTGTGCCAGTAAGCCCAAAACTACAATTAGCCCTACGTGTACCAACACTTCAGCCAACTTACACGGAATCCCCTGCTTCAGTTCACCTCGTCATTTCAAGCATCCAGAAAAAAACACAGCAAAAAAAAAAAAAGAATGAGCCGTGGTTTAGCTTGAACAAGCTAAACCGGAGGCGCATTATATAGCATTTGTTCAGATACGCTTTACATAGTTTAGTTTCCGCTTGCCACGTATTGTCATGATCAGGTAAGCATTTAGTGGATACGTTAGGCATTCATTAAGATAAACGACGTCCTTGGAGTAACGACGGCATCGGAAGAAAACCATGAAAGTTTTGCATTAACACGTTAAAAAACCGGCTGTAAGCGCTCTGTGGCAGATGTTTGCCAATGTTCAGTGCATCAATATATAGCTTTACACGTCACTGGTGGAACGCATGAATATTTACGTCAAATTTTCCATAAAATTTTTATGTACACGATTCTCAATGGAATATTGAGACCGTGCCACCACAAAACGGCTTTGCTGGCCTGTTCCAGTGTACCGGTGATTCATTTTCTCCTCTGGGCTGGGCAAACCGTATCGAAACGCTTGAAAAGAATGTCTGTACATCCTGCTGTGGAAGCGTTCTTAAGTTTGCATCATGAGGGTTCCGCCTATGTAGGCATGGATGGTGGAAAAAAAAATCTTTCTTCATGGAGTGTCAGCAACATATCATGTAGAATGCTGCAGATTGTTGAGCACGTGATTATGCAGCGTTGGGATGCGGTTTTCTCTGTGAAGTGTCACAACGAACACTGAACAAAAATTTCCCTTTAGACATCTATAGAATTAGGATTGTATCATTTGACAGTGATGATGATGTTCTGCATGATGTGCTGATATTATTCGGTCTGCTTAGCCTGTGGAAAAGCCAAATGGCTCTTCATCATGCTGACCTTCATGCCAGAGCTTTCCAAGGGTATTTTGGGTATTTATCTCCGGTAAATAGTAGTTGTTTTGAAAAATCAGTCATATGTACCTCAATTCATTAGTATATTGGCGAAAATGATCAGCATGAACATTTTGCCATGAGATGAACATCCTGTAAACCGGCTCGCTTTGGCGGTTTGGCCACTCTGCATTAGTTAGAGAAATAAAAGCGCTAAGAGACAAAAAAAAATACGACCTAGTGCACTGGTCTAACATTGCGGCCATCGAAGTTGATGTGTTTGCATCGGCCTGGATTTGAAATCAGTGGCGACGAGAAATTCCTCGGTCTCTTACAAGCACTAGAATTTGCAAATTCAAGGGTCTCGTTCCAAGAGCTCTAATATAGACTTTAATTACTTCCTGCTTATAAACGCAAAACCTAGCTACGATACCGCAGTTATATCATGGGATCGCGAAAGACTCAATACGATCAGGCTCTGCACTTTCGCAGGCCTCGTTCAGGAATATTCCCGGAAGGTGTTTACACTGATGGAAGCCACGTGCCGCTATGCGGTCCCCGGATAGGATCGAGAAAGAGCCGAATGCACATGCGCGTAGATTTCCGTCCTCTCCAGCTGGCGTTTTGATGTCCCCACCCTCTCTCGCACGCGACTTATTATTCACTTGTAATGCCACGGAGACAAGGAAAGCGATAAGTCGCGCCTCCTTGCCTCTGGAGACAAGCAGGAATTGTTTGTTTACTAGAGAGCATGCCATAATGGTTTAATTTTCGCTCAGCATGCTCTCTTTTGTACGTTTAAAAACAGACTGCGTTACATTATCGCGAGGCTACAGCGCATCTGACCGTGTCACACATCCTTGTTAAGTCGCTTTGGATCGTCCTTCCTAAGAAAACGTAACGTTCATTGAGAGTAACGCATTGAAATTGGTGTCCTTCACAGCCTGAGTGGATTTCAAGCTTTAAAATCTGAAAACAATACCAAACCAAACTATTTGAGTGGCTAAATCTTCCACTGAACAAGATAAGCGGAAGCGTTACAGTTGTGGTGTTTCCAACAGGTTGCGAACGGGGCTATAGTTGGATAGTAACTTGATAGTAACTTGATAGTTGGATAGAAACCACTGCCATCATCCCGGACACAGACAGATGCAGACAAGGGCAAGCGCTCCCCGTTCTTTGTGTCTTTTTTTTTTTTGCTTGTTCAATGTAGCTCTCGCAGAAATGCGGTATTGCACCTGACAGTGTTACATTAGCAGGGGTGCCGGAAGGAGTGATGGGTGGTGGCGGAAGTGCGCCGTTCATGGACGAATACGACAGCGCAATCTCCTCGAGGGGCACCCAGATGATGTTATCTCTTTAAGACCAGATGAACCAAGCATACAGCATGGTATTTATCCTGCATCACGCCATGGGCGATTTCTGGGGCACAAAAACACTCAAAATTATTTTAAGAGCTTCGCTCGATTCAGAATAGTTGAATAGAAAGTCAAGAAGCTCACTCAGTGTACAAAGATTGCTTCTTAGCTCGCTGCTTGAAAGTCTTCTTAAAGTGAATGTTTCCAAATTTTATCATAAGAAGCACCGAACCTGAATCTTCATTAGTCTAAGTCAATAATGGAATCATCAACGGCCAGCTCAGGCGATTCCTTTGTCAGTATCAGTTATCGGTCTATACTCGTCTTCAATATTTAAAGTGCAGAGGCAAACTTTGGTTACACTTAAGGTCCGCCACAACGCCTTCACAGCTATGTGATGACAGCGTGCACTGCTCCCGTCCACTGCTCTTCTTCCAAATCCTCGTTCGCTGACTATCCGACCTATGGATACCAAACCTAACGTTAACCAAGCCTATGAACCAAGCCTGCGTGGTCATGGAGCAGCCTGTTTGACTCGGAATTAAAGGGTACTCGGCTTGAGTCTGAATTCACAGAAAAAGCCCAAGTTGGCAGCTGCTCTCCAACTCAACCACTTGATTTGGTCTTGTGACGTCACACAACCCGCCAACCAATCAACGCCTGGCCGTGCCACTTGCCAACTATCATGTGCCTGACGCATGTTCGGGATATTTTTTCATTCATAGCGCCTCCAAATGCCTGTGTAGGATCTTCAGCAACATGAGGACTTTAACGCTGCCACGTTAATAATTTTAAATTAACAAAACTCGCTGAACTGAAGGCTACAATCGTTTCCATGGCACCAGCGACGACACTGCTCTTAACAGGCAAACGTTTGTGTGCTGAAGCGGATCGACATATAAGCAGTGTGCCCAGAGCTCGCTCTCAAATTTGCTGTTTTTTTCTGCATACCATCCGACAGTGCAGGTGACGACTTCGTACGCACGACTTCAGCATCTGTCAGCAGCATCTTATCGGCTACCTGCAGCGACTAGAAAAACCTCATCAGGGAGATTATCGGCAAATACAGCACACAATGCTTCGATGCAAAAGGGCGAAATCACTAGTTATAGCAAATGAGAGAGTAGGAATCCCGTTAGCTCTTAAAAGCATGTAGAATGTTTGACGCTATTTATACGGTTCGCACACCAGCCAAGTACTCAAGAAGAAGAAGAGGGGGGGGGGGGGGGGGGAGGGGTGCTGTAGGGACATGTATACATGTGCACTGCTATGTACATGAGAACCGAGGTGTGGGGTTAGTTTAACTGAATTTCGGAGGAGGCGAGGAGTAACCGGCCCCCTCAGTCCCCCCTTGTTGGCACTTGGTGCAAACGACATATTAATGCGAAATCATTTTTTGCTTCACGTGTGGCGTGGATACCAATTTTGGATAGGCCGTCTCCACACGAACTGCTATAAAAGAAAAAACATTGCCGCCACTGGGTTGCGAACCCGCGCCAGAACGAACAGATCAGGTGCCCAGCGCCGGCACGAGAGCTCTATAATATCGTTCCTTTTTTTCTTCTTTATTGCCTATCTTTAACGCAATACACGCAACACAAAATAACATTTACAATGATCCCCTCGCATGTGGGGATTTTTTGATCAAGCAGTCGCAGCTCGTTTCATCATATCACCGCAGCATAATGCACCTCTTATAACGCTACGACAGACCTTCGCGCTGTGGAGTAAAGCTCATTGTCTTCATCAAGTTTCAACTGCAACACACTCTTGCGCTGTGTAGTGAAGATCGTAATCTTCATCACGTTCCACCTGCGCCACTCCTTCATTTAACTTAGGTAAATAGTCCATACCCACATGCCATCTGGCCGAGTGCGGCCGAAGTCCGCTATCGTCGTGTCGGGTAAATCCACCATGCGACGTGACAGAATTTCGCAATGCTTTCGTAATATTGCGCCTAAGACTTAAGTGCATCACTGGAATATTTTTTATTACACGCTAACAAGAACCTGACAGTGACTAAATGTAAGTGACTGTTCGCAATCCCTTTCAATATTTCGTTTGCAATAAGTCTGGTGACGTGTCCATTACATCTGCAGATCATACAGGACTGGTCACACCGGTATGAAATTTATACGGGACAATACAGGACCGATTAAAACCCGCTTGGCGCGATACGGGATTTTTCACTAGGATAGACCACAACCGCCTTAACATGTGTAATTCTCTACTAGAAAAAGACACCGAGCAATCTTCTGAGCTATGCTGCCAATCAACTACTACTCGCAGCTGCCGCTCCAGAAATGCGCAGCTTAAAAGATGACGAATATACGCGCAACAGTGACCCATTACGCTCGCTTAAAATATTCTAGTAAAACTAGCTCAGGGAGTCGTTGGCTAGTCGTGGTGCCGAACAGCACAAACTCATTTTGGCTAATGAACCGTGCATCGCAAAGCCCAACACCAGTAGTCAGAATCGCCTGATGAAATACAAACTGCAAGTGAAGACCACTGGTGATAGCGTGAAACCTGTTCGCTGCTGGGCCGCCACCCGTCTTTCCCTTGGTCATCTCCGCGCAATGCTGCGACAAGTGTAACGCACCCTACGCGTAAAAGACCGCGAGAATCAGCGGTTTCCAATCGTGATTTGGGAACCGGAACCTATTTTAATGTTATTTTCCGAGCAAACGCAATTGTTCTCATGTCTGTCATTCCCTTTTCATCCGCCACCACAAAATTCCGCCACTCGCTCTTCTTGGTCACGCATGTTCGGTTCTATGATGAGTAAATGTTCTAAGCCTGATGAATGTGCTGCTCTCTAGGAAATTGAAAATTGTTTTGATGAAATACACGACAGTTTACTTATTCGTTCTGACCCAATAGCGTTAAAGACCCAGATCTGCGCACATGTGGCATCGACGTTGACAGCGACGGTGTTAGCTGGAAGTAGAGATGACCGGGTTGAGCGGATTCAAGATGATCTGACAGTGTCGGAAGGAGCTACCAACCTGGATAGGTCATTTGATATAGGAGGGTGGAGTCATAATGATTGGATCTCTACCTATAAGCACTCTGCTCCTAGGCCACGCAGTCACGTTTGTACGGGTTGGTTAATACGGGGTTTTATATCAATGTGGCATGGTTCTTAATAAAGTGTGGTAGTTTACGACGATACGTTAATGAGGATGTGTGAGATATAGGCGCCAATAAGGGGCTAGTGATTATGCGAGTAACTATGTCCATGTACGCGAACGAGGATCCGGAATGAGAGCCCTTGAAAGCTTTCGGGCAGGGTTATCGTTGGTGCCGACTTTGTGCCAAATTGATTGCTTTATGACCAAGTATGGCGATGAAAATTTCAGGTTGACGCCTGGCTACAATCCAGCTACTTCGAACGTTGTTTTGTTACTAGGAACTAGGAACGTTTACTAGGAACGTTTCAGTAACGGGACACAAAATATCAAGCAAATAAAAACTATTTTAAACCTTTGTTGTCGTGGTAGATGAAGCGGCCGCATAGTTCCCGCCAGCGGGGATGATGTGCATCAGTGGAATCGACCCTGCACCATTTGGAGAACACCATATATCTAAAGTGTTTGCCCCGTGAGGATCATGACAGCGCAAAGTGGTTGCGAAGGGTGGCAGCCGCCCAACCTTTTGTCGTGCCGTATAAATAGGCGCTGAGCTCTTAGTTCGGGCCCTGATGAGGAGGAGGTTTCCTATCACGGTACAGCCCTCACTTGCCGTATCGCGGGTATGCCAAGCATTCATTACTACCTTTTGTTCAGTTATGTTTATGAAGAGCGATGTACACGTAAGCAACATGTCTGCCGACAGCGCTGCACTGGATCAAGGATGCTACAGTTCGTGGCACACAGCAGCATTATAAAAATCACGCCCATTGCGATGAATGCCGTTTTCCCCACCTGCGCAACGCGCATTGAAAATTTTGTCATTGCCAGGTTCTTTCAGTTTGTTTCTTGAGTGCGTGTTCTGTTGTGCGAACGTGATAAAAGCAAAGTGTGCACTAAAATGAAGCTGGATTTCTTGATGCCATTTTTATCACTGGAATACTTTCTACTGTTCACAAAATCACAGGATTAATGCTATACGTTCTAGCTCAGTTGTTGGTTAGATTGTGCGACAGTTAGTCTCGTACCTATTCTAGTTAAGCTGCGGGCAGGCGCACTGAACAGTTAAAGATTTATTGCTTTTGCTTACAATGCATCCGTGGCTTGAAGACAGAGCAAAACGCCCAAGCTTTGATGCCCTTTATTGTGGTCTATTTAGGCACAAATATGGCGATGAGATAAGCTTTTACAATTACTTTTGGCTACGTTTGGCTACTTTGAGCTTGAGTTATGGCTTCTGTAGTACCTGCCCAGTGGCAAACTTGCTGCTACGTCATACACTTAAAGGCTGGATTTAAGTAAGCTTCATTGTTTCTTTCTTCGTCCATTACTTACTGTTCCACAATCAACTTCAGAACGTCTTTCATCCCGGTCATAATGCCATTTATGTAGAATCGAGCAAACATACTTCCTGAATTTATGATCCCAGGCAGCGTTCGTGTAACCGCTGACACTGACACACCAGCATTCACTGAGATTATTGATGCCTATATACATAAACATATAATGCGAAACGTGAATTCCTTCAATCAGACACTTCAGTAATTGAATTACTTTGATGAAGTTCCTTCAATTTCATTAGTTTTTTTCAGTAATTGTAATGTAATGAATTATTTTTCTGGTCTAGTAATTTAATAATGTAACGAATTTCTTTGCAGCAGTAATTTCGTAGCAGACGTAATTAATTCCTTTCGAAATTACTTTTCAGCCCTAATGCTCTTTTTATAGACAATAGGCATTATGCTGTACGCGGAGAAAGCAGTGCGGCAAGCCTCCAGTATAACCGATCGGCAAAGGAAGAGAACTGAGTAGAACTGTGCTTCTGAGACCTCAATCCTGCGGTGTCCTGTGTCGCCGGGTTATAAAAATTCTGCAAGCAGCAAGATGTAAGGGCTCGAGCGGCTGCCGGAAGGTCAGGTGGTGCAAGACGGTCGTAGGTCAAAAATATTTGGCAGCGCGCAGTGACACTCGGTGTTGCGTCAGCTAGGGCGCAGTGGTGCCTGGTTATACTCGCAGCCATGGGGCGAGGGGTGGGGGTAAAAGGCGAGGTGGGGAGAGGCAGGCGGAAATCGCTATGGCGTGTACGTATACTGGGCAATAGGTACTGTGGTCGATTCCGGGGCCCACGAAAGTAAAGCTACCGTCTTTAGGACTTCAAATGGTGGAGACAGCTCAGGGCGGGCACGTTGTTAGGTTCGCCGCTAATTTCTGTAATGAAAGTAGCGAGTATTCAACCATGGTTCCGTTTCTGTTGCTTTGTTTCCGTTTTCTTATTTCTGTAATAAGTCGTGCGGGAGGAAAACAGGAGGGAATAGTTTCTAAGGACGGGAATTGACGGGAAGACTAAAGAATGTGCTCGTCACGTCTCGGGCGAAGTTGTTGCTTTGTTTACTAGACTTACTTAGCTTTTTAGGAATGAAAACCAGAAAGTAATTGAAAAGTCATTGCATTACACTGCAGAAGTACATGTCATGGTAGCTATGTATTCATACCAACTCGCCCAGACATCTGCAGAAGTAATTGTCATGTAATGTGATTACCTTGTGGGAGCATTGATTGGTAATGTAATTTAATTTTATTTTTGCAATTTTCAGCAAAGTAATGGTATTATAATATAAGTACATTTCAAAAGTAATTTTTTCATATATGCCTTCAACTGTCAATTTTTCAGATTTTTGTCAAATGAATTATCTGAAGAAATTTGCGTGGATACTTTACTCATATTTCCCACGCAGTCAAGATCAGCTGGAATTTTCCGGTTGTTGGAGCATTATTTGATCTTAATATTGAGCGAAGGTTAGAAATCTTTACTTGTTGATTTCAACAGCCGCCGGCACGCAGCCTTATCACTGTGATTTCAGCGCACGGAACGATCTTGACCTCTTTGTTTATGCTCGGTGTCGCGAAAAGGGCATTGATCATTTTCCTTCTAGCGCAAGATATGCCGAGATTAGCCTGGAAATGTTGCAGGCAAGTACAAGTCTCCGTGTTGTTCCAGACTTTTCCAGTGTCCTTTCTGGGCAATCTGGATGTTTCCGCACCGAATTTAAATTGATCACTGTCGAATGCAGCGGCCATTCTTACACCGGCGACCAACGAGCACGCTTGCTACTATCAAAGCCACCGAGTTGCTTAGTTCGTTTGCGGGCGCAACTCATCCAAATAAAGATTATATTTTAGTTCTATTACGCGTGTCTTCTCTTTTATACTTGCTGTCTTGTCTCTACGACGTGAAAATATCGTCAACGCAAATCAGTAAGTGTTAAAGGTTGTATTGGACATGACGGCGAAGCAAATATAGCGGACATCCTGTGAAACCAACCCCAGTAATAAGATTTTAAACGCTTTGGGAACGGGTTTGCTGGTATTCCATTTCAAAGAGTAGCGCTCAAAAAAAGTTTCGACAACTGACAATTTTCACCGTATACCAGGACGGATATGTGCCAGCCTCCAGTAGCTGTGCTACCGGCAAATATTGATAGTCCGCTTATGACCTTCGGCGTTCGCTCCGCGCCTTGCGGACCGAGCTGTGTCAACAGCTGGCCTATTTTATGCCGCATACATTTTTTATTCAACATCTCAAATATACCTCATGCACCATAGAAAAGAAGTGTCCTTAGCCGGCATTCAAATGCAGGACCTTCCGATTACACGACACTAGGAAACTTCGTCTATGTGAGATAAATTGGATCAAGACATTCTCTATATGCGATAGGCAGGATCATTAGCTTTCGCACGTTGCCTCTCCTCTATGCGATTATTTAGGCTACTTGGTATACTTGTCACAGCTCCGGATGTGAAAGAAAACGTGATGGAGAATGAAGATCACCTGTAGTGTCTCACGTGAAGCGGATTGCACAACCTACCGCACTCAAGGGATGGAGGGCATGAGAAAGCAGAGTGAGAGAGCAGCACCGATAAACGCCTGGAATCTGCTTTCCAGTACGGCGTTCAGCCTTTTGTTGCCATGTCATGGTATTATAGCAATACCTCGTTCTACTGCACGTGTCCGACTCCCTTGTCGGCTTCGATGCTGTAGGCTCGATCACTGGCCACTGTCGGGTCCATATAGAGGTTGAGTTGAGGACATCAATTATAAAGAGCATGAAATGAAGATGATAATTCTTGCTATAAACACAAATTCACATTCTTCACGAACAAAAAATGGCGGTCTAATTCATGCTACGTCTAGAATAACCCACTGCAGGAATGCATGCGTGTTGACCCATATTCTGTTGCCCTAAACAAAGTACACATTTTGAGGAAACGGAGCTTTAATCTTGCCCCACCGGGGCGGCGCAGTGGTTATTGCGCTCGACTACTGTTCCCAAGGGTGCGGGATCGAATCCCGGCCTCGGCGGCCGCTTTCAGTTGAAGAAGAAAAGCAGGGCGTCCGTGTGCTGTGCGATTTCAGTGCACGTTAAAGAAGCCCAGGTGGTCTAAATTTCCGAAGTCCTCCACTACGGCGTCTCTCATAGCCTGAGTTGCTTTGGGACGTTAAACCCCACAAACTAAACCAAGCTTTAATCTCGCGTGTGCTGAGTGCTGTCGCGCAGGACAGCGAGTAAAGGCATGTGGTAACTGAAGCAATACAGATAATTCATGCGTGTTAGATCGACATATCATGGAAAGATGTAATCAATGCAAGATGCGCTTCTGGTAGTGGCTTGAAGTGGGGTGCTAACAACTGTGACCCCAAGTAGTTCGCGAATGAACAATGGCAAGAACTGTGATTTCTTAGCGTCGACATTGATTAAAGTCGGCACAGATTATCAAATGATAAAATGCGCAGGCACCGGACCGGGAATGTCCGCTGCCTGCACAATGCTTGTGTGCACATTCGCATGGCTGCCTGTCGAAGGTTCTCGCCCTCTCATTGCGAAGACGTTCGCGTTCTCGCTTACCATCGACATCCGAGGAAGACACTCTCGCTCGTTGCTTCCGAAGACTTCCTGTTCGCGTTGCTCTTTGAGTTTCAAAGCTACCACTTCTCGTTTTTCAATGGGTTTTTGCCCTTAATTGCTCCACTTTTCTCCTGAAAGATTGCACCTGACGCTTCCTTAGGCGATTGCGCTGTCTGTCCTCTTTCGTGGTAATTGTTCTCGCCTGTCGTTTCCGAAGGCGATCGTGTTCTCAGCGATCTTTGTATGCCGATAGGCAGCAGCAGTGTTGTAATTTTCCGCCAATGATGACGTCATTTTGTGAGATCATTGTGGGTGGCAGTTGACGAGTGGGATATCCAAAAGGAGAAAATGGTCGTTTTTGTTCGAAAAACACCGCAGTCGCCTGAGTAAACCAGATATCGCAGGAAAACGCTTAAAGTTAAGGTTACTTAAATGAAGATTTGAATTTTTCTTCAGAACCAAGCTT
Source organism: Amblyomma maculatum (assembly GCF_055883805.1). Classification (NCBI taxonomy): domain Eukaryota; kingdom Metazoa; phylum Arthropoda; class Arachnida; order Ixodida; family Ixodidae; genus Amblyomma; species Amblyomma maculatum. The sequence continues at coordinate 102,141,548 of NC_139347.1, read as the reverse complement.
ATAGTATGTACCATATGTACCATATTATAGTATGTACCAAAGTTCCTGTATTATAAGCGGATTCGAACTGACGCGTTCTGTAGTGGTGACAACACTTTTTTTTTCTTGTTAAAGACATGTGCAGCTGGCACGGTCTCAAACATTGCGAATATGAAATGAGGACGTGCACCTCAAGTACGGAGCAGAAAATCGCCAGATATATGCGCTGAAATATTGCGCATGTGGCACTTCGGCCGTTTCCCACGTACGCCGCCGTCTGTAAGGCGTACGTGTTTCTTTTCAGACTCGAAGGCCTTCGGCTGAGTCACGACGGTCACGGTCCGACGATTCAACTTTGATTTCCTCACTGTCGCAGTCTTTGCTGCCAGTAAAAACAGCGTGCTGACACTTCCGCTAGCACGAAATGGTGAGAGGGACATGTAATGGTACCTCAATATCACATTGCTTACCTACTTGAATACGAAACTGGAGAATTGTAACGGAAAAATGACCAATTTCTAAGTATTTAAATGTGAAATATGCATGGTCTTGGGGCAGAATTAAAACGCAACTATAGGAGCGCGCGCTGTCCCAGCTGCGGAGCTGGTTAAGAGAAAAAACGCCGACGACGACGCGAAACGCAGGAACGGGCACCAAAGAGCTGCGCTCTGAAAGCACGATCATGGCGCAGGCAGGTGGTGACTGGCAGCTGACATATGGTCGCGCACGGATTGGACGTAGGGTTACCTGATGTTAGGCCCGGCAGGAGCCGCCAACTCAGGGCCCTCCTTTCATATGGGAGAATGATATCGCAATCGGCCTGCCATGACCCAGGCATTCTGAGTCAGACACGTTGACGCAGACTCGTTCATGAAGCATGGTTAAAGCGCATGCAGTTTTTATATGTGGGCTGATAATGTACGCTATCGCGTCATACCCTTAAAGGCGGAGCTTAAGCGACCCCCGCAAGTTTTAAGGCGAAAGCCTTTTAATGACTCATACTGTCGTTCTCAGAAGGTGTCACACTACTGCGGCCACCATAGGTCACGTGATGCCAAACAAGATGACGGCCACCATAGTCAAGGTGAGCCATCCTGGGCCCACGCCCCACAATGGGGACAGACCTATTAAGGCGTATTAAGGCAATACCCTTTCATTACGTGGGAGGCGGTAGCTGGCAGCTGACATGGCTGAGCACTAACTGGACGTAGGGCTTCCTGACATAACGTTTGGCAGGCGCTTCCAACTTGGTCATCTGCTCTCATATGGGAGGGAGAATCAAAATCAGCCTGCCGAAACCCTCACATTCACGTTATCCCTAGGCCACGCAGGCACGTTCATACGGCTCGGTTAAAGCGGGGCTTTATATGTTGGCTGGTAGCTTACGCTATAGCGTCATACCGATCCAGGCATCCGTGCGGCGCCTTTCATTTGTTGTTGTTGTTGTGGCTGTAGGAAGAAGGAAAAGAAAATGCACGGGCCTGCTACTGGCTCTGTAGCTGAGCAACCTCCGCTGCCTCGTGCGGACAAAAGAGAGACCGCAGAGAAGAAAGAAAAGGAAGAGGGAAAGAAAGACGCGCGCCGCAACAACAGCCGTCGTCCACCACCAGCGGTGGCGTGTGCAATGACGGCCTATAGAACAGATAAAAATTCGGCGCCAGGCTAGCCCCCGCCGCAAGCGGCGGTGACCCACCTGTACCAATCCCATCATCACTTCCTCGAACGCCGCACCACACAGCCTACAGAAGCAGACGCAGTAAAACCAAAAATCAACGAAGTTTCAAACAAAAGCTTTCACCTTATTGTAGTTTAGTGGTCCAAAGTGCCACAAAAATTTCGTAATTTTTTAACGCGCTCTATTGCGTTTCGCTTTACACTTGTCTAGTGCGCATAATACGCCCATGCAAATAAATTCAGAAGGCCTATTGTGCTTGAAGTGGCATCGCTGAGCTAGATTTTATTCAAGGCCCGTTTGTTTTACCTGTTCCGATAAATGTTTCTGCACTATTGTGCCCAGTAAACCCACTCATGTGAGCGCCCAACTTTCTTTACAGCGCCATTTAAAGGCATACTGCACAGCGTATCTGCTCAAAAACTTTAACAAAGATTCAACTTTGAAAACCTCGGTGCATGTCTTAAAGTAAAATGTCTTTTTCTTTTCCGAACCGCAGAAGACAAAGCGATATATATCTTTTGTAAGCTTGAGGCTCATGTTTGAGGGCAAAAAATATTTAGTAGTGACTAGCCATGCAGAATGTGCATTGAGCCCAACGGCTTGCTGAAGCGCTACTGGGGTGGTATTGCGGTATGCTTACCAACCCGTATTCGAGGAACAGTGTCTTGCGACTCCTTACTCTTTATTGTGGTCAATTCAATATGACTCAAATGAGGCCAAGACGCATTTTAGTTTTCTAAACCGCAGACCGAAACTCATTTTTAATGATTCGTGATCGATATGATAAAACTGGCAGAACAAAATGTTGAAAAAAGATTCGGAGGAATTTGGAGTATGAACAATTCGGCTAAAGAGTAAACGACATAACACCGCCTGGTCATTTTGGGAACTTTTTAAAAGATTGTTAAATGGTTGCTTTCTGAAATTACGCGCAGGGTCATGCCGTTGTGAAGCCATTACACTGTCGACCGATCAAATTTTTTTCCGGTTGATGTCTACGACGGGAGTTTTTTCAGCGGAACGACCTGCACACGCTATATACAACCATTTCCATCGTTTTCTGGTTTTCTGCGCAGCCGGCAGAAAGATGCACACCTCTTACTTTTTTTTTTCTAATATCACAGGATCTTCGATTAGACGCTCCCATGAAACTACTGAAACATAGGAGAGCTGTGTAAGGAAAACAGGTGCATTGTCGTCCGTACTGAACCGTGCAAGATTTTTATGAGTTTAGAAATAAATTTGTCCTATCAAAGGTTTACACTGCGCTGCGCGATGATGCGCTGACGAAGCCTCAGTATGCTCTGTATCTATGAAAACGTTGGCGGCCACAACTGAGGTGCAGTAGAAGTGGCAGGCGGGTATGCCATGCACAAAGCTACCAGAATAATCATCCTTACACGGGACGAAAAACTGATAGTGACAGGTGTACCGCGTCTGTTTCAGGCGTATCACAAACGTGCGTGTGTCCACTCGGATATACACTCGGATTGCACCATTGGTATAGTATATAGCACGGCGCCGTCACAGCTGTAGGTTAACAAAGACAAGTATATATCGAATGGCAATTCTTTTCTACACTGCGGATTCTTTTTATACACTTTGGATTTCTCCAGAAATAGCGTTTCAGTGTCACCGTGTCCACTGTTCTCGTTATAGCGACCTGTGAGCGACAAGTATTTGATCAGAATGGATGACCTTGAATGGCACGCCTTCTGAAATCGGGTGGCCGGTGGCTATAGCGCCACCCTGCCAAGTAAAGTGAAGGGGCGATAGCGTGTATTTGGGTATGAGTTCTGGTTTCAACGCCCCATATCGACATTGGCTAACAGAGATGCCGTAATGGAAGACTGCATAATAATTCTGACCTTCTCAGGTTCAAGGTGCACTTACATCGTAGAGTTGAGTGCACGGGTGTCTAACGTTTAGCAGCAATCGAAACGATCTGGCGTTGCCGGGATTTGGCACAAATGTTCTCGGTACCAGCAGCGGTGGATTTTTTTTTTATCTTTCATATCTTCGGCGGATCTTTGAGTCACATTACGGATATTTTTCATTTAAAGCCATTTTCTTTTTATATTCTCAATTATATGGTTTTAATTTATGTGACGTTTCGTGCGTTTATTTTTTTTTTTTTTCATTTTACTTTCACGTGATCAGCACTGTAACCCATTTCTAGCTCGTCTCTACTGTTCAAGTGGTAATTTTGCCTTCCTCATCATTAAATTCCAGACCTTCAGGCAGGCTGATCATGTGCGTCTAAGCATCCGGATGTAAACGTTTACAGTCATCCGGGAATCGTTTCAGGTTGTGTGCGCCGTTATTCCGATAGATAGACAGCGTCCACATTTGTAGCGGGGGACTGAAAAATACGACATGACTATTAATTCCCAGCGTCCTCAATGTCTTCGATTTGACAGCAAATTTTGTTCTCGTGTCTAAAGTACTTTATTGACCTTCTTCCCTTATACTCTACTGTCCCCGATTTATAACTGAGCATGCTGCGGCTGTGCCTTTATTCTTCAGTTTCCACTTTTTATAATATAGTATGCTCTTTCTGCATACTACATAGCGCTGGGTGTTGTTTCACGAGTCATATTACATCAAACAGCACAGCAGGTTTTGTTTCCTTCGCTTCTAGTTGCTCGCACTAATTTGCATCGGTGTCGTACACCGCAGCCATAAGCGTTATACCGAGGAGGGGATGAGGCTGATTAAGGTAAGCTGCCACCTTTATTTATATAACCTCCAGGTCGGTCAGAAGTCCGCGATGTCAGTGCTGTGATGTGATGTTTTCTCGAGCATCATGAAATTTTGGGCGCACTTTATAATTAATAACAGAGTGTAGTTTCGTCGTAACGGGCTTCATTTAGTCGAAAAGAGAGGCAGACAGAAGTTATCGTTATCTGTTAATAAAACTACCTGACATACTGGGAGACTGCCAGAGTTGTTAGCAAAGAAAAATAGACGTCGATAATGTGTCCAGGCCTACAAACAGTGCAAAAAAACTGATGCAAAGAAACACAACCACTCCTCTGACATTGCCTCGACTCACTGCAAAATGCAATTTTTCGATCTTTACTTGAGGAATGCAATAATATTCACCATGAGAAACAGGTTACGTCAGTTTGCCTAGTCAGATGCAAGAAGATAAAGCCCACTCACTGACCGCTAATGGCGTCGCGGCTGAACGTCCTTAGGCGTGGCACAAGTCGGTCACATGCAAGCCGTAAAAAGCGTGCTACATAATCCGTACACCATGGTTGATGGCGCCTCTGCGTCAGGGGCGAGGGCTAGGCCAGAACGTGCAAACAGATCCGCCGGTCACGTGACGTAACGCGAATCGCGCCGCGGTTGCTATCAGCCCGGCTGAAACAAGCCCGTTGCATTCACAGCCGGGATCCCGCCTTATAGTGGAGATCAGCGAACGGCGAAACACCCTGGAAGACGCAAGTGCAATGACACGTGATCCAACATTAGCCCCTAGTGGTCGCGAAAGTTGTTCGGTACGCCGAGACGTAAAGAAGAGTGGGAGAATTCCAACTTCTAGGAAGAGTGAAATAACAGCGAAAGTGATGCCAGCGCGACGCGACGACGCCTCCTATAAAGAACGGTCTCTGTGAGGGCCTATACGCCTGCCGGCATAATATCACAAACCTTCGACAATATCTGGCGCGGGATTTTCCGATAGCCGTCGCCAACGCTTGCGGCCAAGGCGGCGGCGAGCGTAGATGCCTGAGACCGAGACCGGATAACATATTTTTTTTCTCTAGCTTATGAATACTTTACGGCTCATATAAGACGCGATCATACAGCGCCACCTGCGCTCTGTATCGAAAGGCTGCAGCTAAGGTAGTGATGGCTTTGTCCTAGAGATGGCGCTTCCAAATGTTGCTTGCTAAATCGCTTACTGCTTAGAGGCACCCTTATGCCGCCTAGAGCCATTTTTTCACCGCCTCCAGGGGCGTTATTGCCGCCGTTGTTTCTGGTTGAAGCAACACTTTTTGACTAATTGCTATGATGCATATGAGGGGAAGGTAGAAACCCTCAGTTATGAGAGGCGGGACCACAACATTGTCGCGAAATGTGACAACATCCCATCCCATCCCATGTGTTTAGCGCGCGCTATTTATGATCGACTCCTATGATAATGCATATATCGGTTCGATTTATGTAGTTTTACCCTGAGCCATGGGCGTTGCGCAGAAAAGGTGCAATATGAAGCCGCGCTGCTGTAGCCAAGGGGTACGCGGTGCCGTCAGCACAAGCATCTGCGTGCTCTTCCTAGAATACCATCCTGGGTTTATTTAGAAAGAATATTTTTTCTGTGCTTTGCTGCTTGTACAGCCGCCATGCAAATTTTCCTTTTATTGGAAATTTTCATTACACGCCGGCTGGTGAAGCGAACTTGTAAAGGTGCACTCGCGCGAGGCCAGGCGGTGCGGAAGAGCCGCCGACGTTCGAGCTGTATAGGCGCACCCGCATGAACACGTCGAGCATATCACCTTTTTCAGGCTAATACAAGGTATTGTGTTCGATAGTCAAACGCCTTTGCATTAGTAGGATCTAAAAGGGCCGTCAGCGTAAATCACCCCAAAACTCGCCTGTGTTTACATCCAAAGTAACAAAATTCAAGTGAGAAAATAAGTTAACTTCAAACCATACAACTCTCACCGCTGTCGCGTTAAGGTTGTCGGTGATGTCACATTATAGTATGTACTTTTATCAGCTACCGCCGAAAATGCATCCTTGTGGGTAGTTATTTTGCGCGTTTTATATTTGTATGGATGTAAAAGAAGTTAGCGCCCAGTACACCGAAAGCGAATTGTGACGTAAACAAGATGGCCCGGCGCTACCATTGCAGGATGTGCTGGCCTTGATAATTTCCTTCCTTTCTTGATAATCCCATTAAAAAGTTACCCACTTTTACCAAAGTTACCAAAAAGTTACCAAAAGAGGTACCCACTTTCTGTGAACTCTGCAGACGTCTGCAGACCCTCGCAGATCCTACTCGCCCGCCTCCCTCATCAGCGCATTTCTGGGTCAGGACAGGCCCTATGGGCCGTCAGCCGGGAAAAGTACGCGAAAAGTTCGCTTAATTGCTTGTGTTTTAGCGCGAAACCCTTTAATAGTTCATGCTGCCGTGGACAAAATGTGTTTCGCTTTTGCGGCGTTCTGACTTCATAGAGGTCTAGACCAATCACAGAGCCCTACCACAGTATGCGCGAATGCGTGCCTTATATGACCATATGTCAATGAATGATCAAGTACCAATAAATAAAATAAGTAATTAAAATCGATAACTAATTAAACAATTAATTATTCCTGTATAGTTAATTATTTGGTTAATTACTAATTGTGCCAGTTGCTTACCAGAAGGCGACACTCAAGCTTTCGCCTCTCACTACTTTAGTCGCTAAAGCCACTCGTAATTTTTTCGTTTTCGTCAGCGCCATTTTACGGCCCTTAACTGCTGGCGTGTTAAGCACCTCGCGCTATGCTTATGCGCTAGCGCCTTTTTGTTTTTGTGTGCCTGTTTGCTGTCTATTTCTGAGCTCAACCCCGCGTGAAAATTGCTTCACGCTGTTCGCGGTTCTTCGTAAAAAACATGTCATCAGCAGCAGAACAAATGGGTGCAGAAAATTCGCCGCATACGGAAATTTGGGTCGAGCACATCGTTCTTTGCGAGATACTGTGTATTTCTATGTGACTGTGTGTACTTATGTATATGTAAACTACTTGCGACTTCATCACGAAGCTGATAATCTTCTTTAATTCACTGACCACTGCACGTCGTGGCACGCGTTATCATTTTCATTTGATAACACAGCTCAGCGGGTTCTAGCAGGGAATGCTGTTTCATTGAATGCGCTTACGAAAACCGCATAAATTAGTGAATCTAGGTTTCGGACTCTGGAGATAACGCCTGCAACAGAGAGCATGTTTTTTTTTTTCTGCCTATTGAGCTTTGATGTTTATTTTTTACGTATTTCTTGATCAGGCTAACGGCTGCATTGCATGCGTTTTTTAGTTCGAGTTTATGTTCAAGTTCAAGCTTTGATGAGCTTGTGTCACTTTTGAACTGTGGTTTACGCAACACCTTTAACGTTTTGAATGCTGCGTTTTCCTGGATTTTTAAAGTATATATTACAGGTTTGAACCGTCAGGAGTCACTTGAAGCAAAATGTTGCACCTGCGCAGTACTGCGTCGGCGTTGCGCTGCGCTGCGGCTGTGTGTTCCTACTCCGAACCGGTGTTCTGGGATCTGGCATTTTCTTTCGGATGGTCCTGCCAGCAGCTGAGCACACTGGCGAGATACACTAAAGCCATTTTTCTCTCTTTCTCGCGCGCTCCTCACTTAGGCCGCAGGCAGTGCTGTCAGCTGTCAAGGTATAGCATTTATACAAGCAGTAACTTTAGTTCGGTGTGAGGAATGAATATATTATGTATACGTTTTCGTCAGACGCTAAGCCCTAAGAGTGCAGATCCGGGTGCACAGTCTCAGATACAAACTTTCCCAGACCACTCATTTTCCTTGAGGGTTACTACATAAAAAAAAGAGAACAAACGTTCGTATGTTGCGAATGACCAGCAAGTGATTGACTGAAATGGCAGCGAGCCTAACCTGACGCTTGGCCGTACCAATGCCTAGAAAACGCAAGACGCACCACAGCTGTGTCTTAGCAAAGCATGAAGCTGAAATACAGGAATATTAGAGGTGACATAAACAGAAAAGACTACGTAAAAAAAAAAAAAGGAAAAAGAAAAACAGCCAAATGTTCAAAATGGATAACACCAATTCCAGTCTCTTTAGAGTAGCTATGTAAGAGGAGATTATGACAATTTAGACGATGACGTGCGAAGCGCGGTCTGAAAAACGCCAGTCTGGCACGTGAAGGAACCGGTTACGATTCAGCCAGTCTGCACAGCTTAGGAAGTAAATGCAATGAAAAAAGAACAAGCAACGACTACACTGGTCTAACACAGTTGCAAGCGAAGCTGATCCGTTTTCCTCGGCCTTTTTTCAGAACCCACTCGGAGCAAAGCTTGAAAGGTAAAATTTACCTCAGACAAACGTCAGTCTTTGCTCATGATTTGAGTAGTAGTGATAGTGCACCAGAAACGAGCTCTCTGCATCCCGCATAGAATGTAAAGAGGCGGGAACATTTGTTGCACCTGTATTTCTCCTACCAAGTAGTAGGTTTTAATCATTTTCGTTTGGTCCAGAATTTTAATTCATAAAAACAATGAATTGTGAGATTGATTAAATGGTTACTCTGGCGTTGATAGCGAGTTTTTGCGATCAACAGCAATGCGGATATTTCAGGTGCGGGAAATAGACCTACTTTGTCAAGATAACTAGCGACTGCATCGATATTTTACTGTAGGGTGTCCTCTACTGCTCCGTGAGACCAATAAGTGCACGAAACAGTAAGGTCATCAGCATAGAATGTATGTTGTAGGTTTGGAATAGACTCTAGAGTACGAGATAGAGAGCCATTACGAGATTAAAAAGGGTTGGTGACAAAATAGCGCCCTGAGGAGGACCACGCGTGACAGGGAAAGGATCGGTGACAGAATCGTGGAGACGGAACTAGGCCATGAGGTCGCGGAGAAATGCAGTTAGGTGGCCGCATATCTTTGGACCATAGCCGGTATAGGCTATGATGCTTAAAAGAGGATTGTGGACGAGGTTATTAAAGACCTTACGCACATCAAAGGCCACTATGGGTTGGGTTTTCCTCCTCAAATTCGTGTGTGAGGAGGAAAAAGATGTCCTGAGTAGACACACATTTTGGAAGTCAATTTGTTGAGGGGGAAAGAAATCTGTAGATTCAAGATGAGCCTCAAGCCGATTTAGCACAATCCATTCTATGGTCTTTCCCGGCATGAGGTTTGAGAGATCGGGCGGAGGTTTTGATCGAAGCGCAGTGTTTTTGTCTGGCTTTGGCAGTAGGGATACAAGTTGTTTCCAATATGCTTCTTTGTCGGAGAGGTTTCGAATGAGCGAGCACATAATCTGTTCCTCACTTCGAGCTGACTTCCGTTTTAGCTGTTCAAACACCCAGTCGAGATCCCAGAGGGTAAACGACGCATCGAGTTCTGCATTGCAAGCACCAGTGCACGGATGATAAAAACTAGGTATGGCAGGAGCAATATAGAGTCGCGAAGTTGGGTGCTGGAGGCATCCGCGCCTAGTAGTGAATGGTGCTTCTCGAAGTGGGAATAAGATCCATTTGAGGCCCGAGCAGTTCTCTGAGCAAGTGCCAGGTTATATATTTTTTTATTTAGCGTGTCGTTGATGGAGTCACAAATATTATTCCATTGATTCGTGGCAAGTGGAACGTAGGGTTGTTTAACCTGTCGCGTCAATTCGGTTACACGCTCAGACAGTCGAGAATTGTTGGGCTGAGTGCGAATGGTGCGCAAGAGTCGTTACCGCCTCTTTCAGATGCGGACAAGGTAAGGGTCCCGATTATCTGAGGGGCTGAAGTGGAACTCTCCTGGGAAGGGAGACTTTGTTTCTGGGCCCGCTTGAGTGCTTTTTCCCTGCTCTGAAGACTGCCAGTTGTATGAAAGGTGTCTCGAATAGCATATTTTCATGCCGCCAACTGAGAATACCCAGGTGCGACTGCCACATTGATGCCACCAAGGTACGACGGAAGAAGGTTGCTGTTATGCGTGTGACGTTACGCACGCTCCCCACTCTGCAAGTGGCATCTAGGACACACGTACAAAACCCAAACAAAATAAAGGCATCCACGCAAAAATAGGTGGACTATGTACTGTAGATTTAGATAATTGCCTCCTGAATACATTCTCAGAAATTTCACACAGACAAAAATGTCTGTGCAGTATACTTTGAAAGGCGGAGCTTAAGAGTCTCGTACATTAAAAAGAGTAACCTGGGGCGTTTAAGATCTGTATTTTAAAAAAATAACTCAAATGATTTGCTTGAAGCTCTCAGTCGCAAAATAACTGCTTGCTTACTGACCACGTTTTTCAGTGCGGAGTATTATTCAGCGCTGGTGTCTGAAGACCCCGAATTTTTTTTTTTTTTTGAGGGGGGGGGGGGGGGGGGGACTAGTCTAGATAAGTAATTGCAACGAGAGTTCATCATTCCATTACCTAACGTAATGGTCTGTTGACATCAGCATTCACCGAGACAAGTGAAACTAACCCGCTGGCCAAGTTCCCTTCTCCAAAGGTCGATGAAATTAGTTGTCGATATAGACAATGCCGTAATAAAAAGTTTAATCTGTTTGGAGCAGTCGTAAAATTTATTTAACCAGCGAGTGATTAGCCGCTGCATGCACATCGCTTCGGGGTGCCAAGCCCTTTTGGCTGAAATGTGATAGAATATTCTAGGACGGGTATAAAGCAAATGTTCAGGTCTGTTTCAACAACTACATTTCTGATGCGATTTCACTCGTTAACAAATTCACAAACAGCACTCGGCGAAAATGCGGCGCAAGACAAAATAAACGTTTAACAGAGCCTCAAGGTGCTAAAGAATATTGCAGAATGTGCAGGTCTGGGAGCTGCCGCATCATATGTGGGAGGTTTAACTGTGTGTCCCTCGCGATCTGCTCCGGAGCGGTGGCACTCTTTACTGCGGAAGCCACGGGTTTAGCCTGGTTTAACCATACTTGCGGCGTAACCAGGCAGCCGCCGAGACAAATGACGGAGCTTTAACCCTACTTCAACTTCGTTATAACGAACGAAAGCCGGGGCTAACAGTCTACGGGAAAAAGAGCGAGGAAAAGTTCAGGAAAGGCGGTTAATCATCAGGGCGTTTCAGCTGGATATCCTGTGTTGTGTAAAATAAAAGAAAGACACATGAGAAAAAAACAAAAACAAAAAAAGAGAATTGCGGAATGCCCCGCCGCGGTGGTGTAGTGGTTAAGATGCCCGAATACTGTGCCGGAGTACCCGTGTTCGATCCCGACCGCAGGCGGCTGCGTTTTGATGGAGGCGAAACGAAGAGAGGTCGGTGTGCTGTCCTGATGTTAGCGCACGATTAAGATCCCCAGAGGGTCGAAATTAATCCACAGCCCTACACTACGGCTCCTCTTTTTCTTTTTCCGCTTTCTCTCCCGCCTTCCTCTCCTCCCTTACGTCGTGGTTCAGGTATCCACAGAGAAAAGGGTGACAGATACTACGCCTTTCCCTTCCTTTGAACCAATTTAATTTAATTAAGAGAATTGCGGACTGAAAGCCAAAGCCAACTGCAGAAGCGTCCTGAGCACTGTGAGGGAAGGCGCGCGCTGCGGCTTTAGCAGACCACAGCACCCGCTTTTAGACGTCAGGCACAGGAGATTCGCGCATCGAAACATGCTCCACCGTGAAGCAGTGCTGGTCAACACAGTTTTTGGTCGGTCAACACAGGTTTGTGACAGTTTCTGTGATGCGATCACAGCGTAATTCGGACCCCGGTCGTTTTCTTTCGTTATGTATAGCATGGATCGGCTGATGACTCGCATGGGCGCGCATTCCGCGGCACTTCAAGGTGCACATGGTGACTTCAAGTACATAATCAGTATTTTACTCGTATGGTACTGTGCGCTATGGTATGCTAGCGTGTGGTATGGAACTGCTGTTAAGGAGAACCCCGTACTGCCGGATTCCGGATTAATTTAGTACAGTGTTAGCGTACGTCCCTTACAAAAATGAGTGTGTAAAGTATGTGTTCCAGTTGTTTACTTACGTAAAGTCAATAAATGCATCACAAAAAGGACACACAAATGTTATTGATATCCAGTCCACACGTATCAAATAGTGGCACTCCGAATTGTTGACTGGCTGTACTGATGTTTTTGCTTGACGACTTGTATTGAAGTTGTCGACTTAGCACAGGTTGTCAACACAGCACTAATCCTGCGATCAACATTCAAGTTGTTGACTGAGTGTGCTGCTGTTGTGGAGTTTACAAGCTGTATCATAGTTGTTGACTACACACAAAATGTCAACCTTGCTGTATAAGCATCCTACGTCAGCTATTGTAGAGTAATAACCAAGTGACATATATGCAAATGATTTAATTTATATGAAGCAGGGGGGGGTCAGTTTTTTTATTTGGAAGACCATTTATTGAAACGATGTGGCATTATTTGAACATAAATACAAAAATCTCATTGCAGAGTCAAAATACCACACACTGCACCGCCATGCCAATATACAAGCGACTACGGGATTACTTCGTGTCGCGGTAGGCCAGAGGTATCAAGCGTCAGTGAATGCGTTCCCTGGATTAGGAGCTGCGTTTAGAGATCCACATGGATATTGTGTAGATCGTGAGCATGGCCGCGAATACAGTGTATACGCACAGGACAGGGGTGTTTAGAAAAAAAATTTTATTAGACATAAGACATTCACATGACCGGCGACAAATGACCAAAACAGGAACTGCACATGATTAACAACAAAGGAAAGTGTACAGAAAATACATCCTAACGAACAAATACGTCACAGATCAGTATTTACATACAGAATAAAATTTGGGCAGTTCGTGATGATGATATTGTTACGAAGCGGCAAGCCGATTGAAACAGGAGACAGAACATGACCGATGACGATGGTAGATGACGTTTAATGAATGTTCGCGGGCCCTATAGCGCGAGCGCTCCTGCCCGCGCCACTGCCCGCTTCTTCTTCCTTGTCGTCCGTAACATGACCCGTCCCGATCGTGGACGAGGAAGTTTAGCGATGTTAATGATTTTATGGCATGATGATGGGCGTGTCTGGATGCTTGAAGAAGAAGAGGAAGGAGGAAGAATAGAACGGCTTGCCGGTACGATGTCTGATGCGTGGGTGATCCGCCTCCCTTGGAGCTGTCAACCATCCGTCACCCTCCATGGGACCGATGGCTCGAGGTCACGTCGGGCAGCTTGGGCGGGGGTTGCGTGTTCGTGTCCATCGGTTCCTTCGGGTCCTTCATCTCGGTTCTGATTGGTATGTCTGTTCTCCTTGTCTTCAGGTCCGGGCTGGGGGCTGGGCGGTGGTAGTTGTTCAGGTCTGGGCTTGAAGGGCTGGGGCGAAGCTGCTCGGCGATGTCCCTGGGCCCTCGGTGATGGTCCCGGCTTGAAGATGGCGTCGATGCTCTTCTTCCTTGTCGTTCGTAACAATATATACAATTTTGAGTTGTAATGTACATGAAGATATAGACAGTGTAGAAAATTTGCCAAATAAAATAAATATAAACATATACAGCAATCATATGCACAGTATGTTTTGAACCTGTGGGTTGCAATGTGAACATCTGTGAGTGGACATATATATTTGCATTATATTGCAGGTATCAAGGTGTGTTAAAAACCACGACGCACACGCCCATTCAACATGTGTGGATGCACATGTGTGTTGCGATGTATACAGGAGTGAGTTGACATAAACATTTACATTGTATTGCAGGTTCCAGGGTGGGTTAAAAACCACCCGTACACGTCCATCCGACACGGAAACAAAAGGGCAAAACCGTTGGCGAAGGAACTCTCGTTCACCAAGGTAGAAAAGTTCCTCAGCCAGAAAGCTTACGATCTCCTTTCGTTGACGCACCAGGATAGACAAAAGCGTACGTCGGCGCCGGCTCGATGCGACTGCCTCACAACGATTACGCCAAAACGCGAAAGCGCCAGCTACAATCAGCAATCGTGCAAAGCGACCGCGAAGACACCTTCCATATTTGGTGATGGTTTGTGTTATTTGGTCGCTCTTTTCTGGTGCAGCCTGACTCCAACCACACAAACCGCATTACCCAGAACAATTGTATACTGAATTTGGTTCGAAAGTATAGCCCTATGGTTTGTGGTATACAAATAAAATTGCATTTAAATAAAACCTACGCATTTAATACTTCGAATTACTAGTTAAACCGTTAACATATCAAATTAGCGACCGAATCCTGGACCGCCGAAACCCCTCAAACGAATCCGATTTTGATTTGGGACGTTTACTAAAAGGAACATACATCTGTAACGGGCAGTCGTAAACAAACGGGAGTGGTACCAAACGATTTATCGTGATGAAATCTATCGGAAATGATGCGTCGTATATGTTAATCACGTGATCGTAATTTTTCCGTTAGGCGGCGCTAGACGATGTGGAAAAAATTTAATAAATAGAATGATGATTTAGTTAACCAATCTACATCAATAATTAAGATATAGGTAGAAAAATGAGCATGATAGCTGCTGCTACCAACTCGTTTCAAAGGGGACGCTCCTATATTCCATCCATCCATCCAAGGCAACTGTATGGTTGTGGTATACAAATAAAATTACATTTAATCATGTGATCCTAATTTCTCCGCTAGGCGGCGCTAGACAGCGTGGAAAAGTATAACCCTATGGTTTGTGGTGACCTCTAGTACATAATCAGTATTTCACTCGTATGGTACTGTGCGCTATGGTATGATAGCGTGCGGTATGGTAAGGATGACAATAAGGGCAGTGCTGAAAGAGAGTAAAAATAGGCGGTTGAAAAATTCTGCAGATCGCAATATGGTGATAGTAGCCGCAGGGCTAAACGATGTCCTAAATGGTGACACTGCAGGAGTGGTGGAAAGTTTAGCTAAGGGAGTTCACGATATCAGGGAGATAACACAGCAAGCGCAGATAGTTGTATGCACAGTACCGGAGGTGCTAGGATCGAACGAAAAGCTGGAAAAGGACATGGTGACAGTTAATCAGGACATAAGAAAGTTAAGCCTGGGGAAACGTATCGAAGTGGTTGAGGTAAACAGGGAGGTGCATAAAGCAGGTTTTGGCAGGGCTTTTAAGCTAGATGACATTTATTTTAACAGAAGGGTGGGAGTAGAGATCAGCTGGCGCTTGGCAGGCAGGGCCGTAGCTTTTTTAGGTGGTCCGCGAGGGCTCCGTGCGCAGAGGTAGTTAGAAGTGAAGCAGAAGAAAGCATAATAACGCAGGCTGAGCCCTCAAAAATGGCAAAGAGGAGGTCGAGAAAGAAAAGTACAAAAAAAAAAAGATTTAACACTAGGATCAGCTACATAAACATGCGAGGATGTAGAAAAAAAGCGAAATGCCTAGAGATAGAACAGCAGTTGAAGGATGACAAAATAGGTGTGTACTCTCTATGCGAGACTCATCTCAGGGATCTAGAACATCCGCCGTTTATAGAAGGCTACGTCTGCATGGGAAGGGTACAACAGTACGAGAACGGAAAAAAAGGGTGGAGGGGTAGGTTTGTTGATACACCAGGGAACAAATTGGCAAAGAATTAAATCATCTTGTAAAGAACATATCTGGATATCAGGAACAATTGCCGGCATAAGGACATAGCTAGGGCTAGTTTATTTAGTAACAGGACACCAATGCAGGCAGGAAAACAAGGATCTTGTTGAATGTCTCAGTGACGATACAAGCCAGTTTGGAGATGGGGCCGATATTATTCTGCTGGGGGACATAAACGGCCACATCGACGATCTGGATGGATACACGCGTTGTAACGGGAAGTTATAATGTTAGATTTCTGTCAGCGACACGACCTAGTTATAGTAAATAGAGAAACAAAATGCGAAGGACAAATTACGTGGGAATTCCGCAAGAGGCAGACGACCATTGACTACTGTCTAATGTCGCAGGGAATTTATAGCAAGGTCACAAAAATGGAAACAGATGAAGAAGGGGAGTGTAGTCTGGGAAGTGATTATAAACCTATTAGTCTGCAGATGGGGCCCCTGATGAAAAGAGAAATGGAACTTAGACAAAAAGAAAACGCAAAATTAAACGACGATCAAATAGCGCAGATAGCAGCAGACATAGAGGAAGCAATAGAGAAAAGCCTCATGGAAGACTGGGATTATGAACAAGTAGAACTACTCATAAAAAGGGAAATTAAGGAGGTTAAAGTAGCGAACCGCTGGAATGGAAAGAGGAAGCCACGGAGCTGGTGGAATAAGGAAATCACGGAAGCCATTCAACAACGACGGGCTGCTTTAAAAGAACACCGAGAGGCTAAGAAAGCACAGGTATCTCAGGAGGAAATCGACCAAAGATGGGAATCATATTGACAGGTACTCATCCAAAGTAAAATAAAACAGTCCACCGATCGCTGGATGGCTGACGTTCACGATGCCTCTAAAGGCGGACCAAGAAAATTCTGGAACTATATAAACCGGCTAGGTAAAAAGAATCAAAGAAAGCAGGACCGGATTAAAGATAACGAGGGAAATTGTTTAATGGAGACAACGCAGTGAATTACATTATATCCGTTATAGCCGAGTCATTTAAGACCGACGATAGGCTAATCTCCGCAAATCAGGAAGCAACACAAAATAGCAGAATACAAAGCAGCTTAGAACTGACCAATCTGAACTGGAAAAAGGCAGAAAAATATTCCTAAAAACACATCTACCGGAATAGATGGAATTCCGATCAAGCTGATCAATCAACTTGGTCCAAGAAGTAAGGAAACGTTGTTGAAAGCTTTGGAAACAGTCATAACGAATAAGCAAATTCTGGACACCTGGCGGCAGAGTAAAATTAATTTGATTTATAAAGGGAAATGAGAAAGGACGCACATAAAATCCTACAGGCCGATTGCCATGACATCTGTTATGTACAGATTTGCCATGCAGGCAGTGAAATTAAAGGTGCAAGCATGGGTAGAAAGTAACAAGATTCTCGGAGAACTTCAGAACTGCTTTAGAAAATGGTAGGCGCTTAGATGATAACCTGTTCGGGCTTACTCAATGCATCGAAATATCTTGAGTGGAAAATAGACCTTTATATTTGGCCTTCCTGGACATAAACGTGGCGTACGACAACGTAAACAGGGAACTCCTGTGGAACATATTAAAAGAAGAAGGTATCGGGCATGAGATAAGAGTTCCTACAGAAAATATACCGGGATAACAAAGCAGAAATTACATGAGTAGGGATAAGAAGTACGGAAGCTGTCAAGGTATGCAAAGGATTAGGACAAGGTAGTCTTCTATCACCGCTGTTGTCCATGCTTTATATGATAAACCTGGAACGGAGGATACAAGAAAGTAACCGAAGTTTCAACCTGTCATATAGATTAGGTGGAAAGGCAGTAGGGCAGCGCCTCCCCGGTTTGATGTATGCCGACGATATATTGTGCTGCTAGCTGAGAGCCTGGAGGAATTGCAAACTCTAGTTAAGTATTGTGGAGGCGAAGGGAACGCTCTAGGCTTCAGTTTTAGCGCAGTTAAGTCGGGTCTGGTGATTTTCAGTGGCTCAACTGATCAGGGTCTTAAAATACAAGGCCATGAAATACCCAGAGTAGCAGAATATAAATATCTCGGGGTATGGGTAATCGAAGGATTGGCATACATTGGAAAGCATGAATAATCACTTAAGGCCAAAGGGCGAATAAATTCCGGGATAATGAAGCATAGGGCATTGTGGGGATACAAAAGATATGAGGGTTTGAGGGGTATTTGGAAATGAATTATGGTGCCCGAACTTACTTTCGGAAATGCAGTTTTGTGCCTAAAATCAGAGGTACAGTCGACATTAGAAATAAATCAGGGAGCCGTCGGACGATTAGCACTAGGTGCCCACGGCAAAACCACAAATGAGGCGGTAGAGGGGGATATGGGCTGGGCATCTTTCGAAGTACGGGAAGCCAAGAGTAAAATATTATATGAAGAACGCCTGAGGAAATTGGACAATAACAGATGGGCACCTAAAGTATTTAAATACCTATACTTAAAAAGCGTTGACTCACAATGGAGGAAAATAACTGGGAAACTAACCAGTAAGTATACTGGTCACATGAACGAAGAAATAAAGAGCGTCAAGCAACAGGTGAAAAACACAGAAGGTAAAAATTGATTAAATTCGATGGAAAAGAAACAGTGTGGAATTATACCGAAAGGGGAAAAGGCAGGTCAGGAAGGAAGCTTTCTTTGATAATTCAAGAGGCAGTTCCCTACTTTTTGAAGCTAGATCAGGGTGCCTTAGAACACGCAGCTACAAAAAGAAATTTAACAATGAAGATGACGCATGTGCTGTATGTGGTAACTCCAGTGAAACAATTGACCATATTATACTCAAATGTAATGGTATCCATCCGGAAGTCGATGCAGGCGCTGTCACTCTTCCTGGAGCTCTGGGGTTTAGAGATAGCAGTGGCCGGATGAATAAACCTGCGGTGGAAGCTAGCAAAAAAAAAAAACGACTGGAAGATTGATGGCTTAAAATCAGAAAAGTGACATAATGTTAGCAATGTAGAAACAAAAATTTAATAAATGAATGATGGTATAATTAACCAATCTAAAACAACAATTAAGATATAGGAAGAAAAATGAGCATGATAGCTACTGCTACCACCCCGTTTCAAAGGGTGCGCTACTATATTCCATCCATCCATCGTGAGTATATAGAGCCGACTGCTCGGGAGCTCAACTTTTTTCTCACCATAATAAACAATAATTTACTTGTTAACAGGCTATCGCATTGAAACTGATTCTATTATTTTTTGCGTAAGTAAAATGCGAGAAAACCCAAACATCTGTTGTCATCTGCAACGCGCTTTGGTTTTTTGTGCCAGAAGGGTAAAATGATGTAAACATGGAAGCAGACTCATCAGCAGACAAAAAGCACTAGAGGAAAACAAGAGAAATCACAAGCAAGAAAAAAAAGCTAGCGGAGTCAAGCTATGGACCAAGATCTCACTGAGAATTTTTGAGCATAGTCCGTATATGTTTCAGCCAGTCAACCCATAGTTAACAAAATTTACACACATGTTAGTCAACAACTATATGTATTTAGTTAGGTCAAAACATGGTTAACACACTTTACACATGTTAGTCAACAACTAGGCTGTTGACTAAAGGTAACTATCTATTTCGTTTACACTTGTTGACCACAGTCAACACCTGTGTGGAAGCTGTTGACTCCACAATTTGTCCACATTCTGATTGATTGATTATTAGGAAGGAAAAGGCGCGGTAACTGTCTCACTTGTTTTCTGTGGACACCTGAACCACGCCGTAAGAGAAGGGAGGGTGGTGGGATTGAAAGTGGAAATGGTGAAAATGAAGCCGTAGTGGAGAACTACGGAGTAATTTCAACCGCCTGGGGATCTTTAACATGCACTGACATCGCACAGCACACGGACGCCACTTCGTTTCGCCTCCATCAAAACGCAGCCGTCGTGGTCGGGACTCGCGTTTATACGCGCAGTGCTAAAGTCTTGGCGCTCATCCGTTGTGCACAGCGTTGCGTTGCTGTTCTTGGGCGGCAGGTCGGGGATTCATTTCGCCTTAGAAGATTAAGAGTATCGTGCGGATGTCACTCATTTATGAGGATGTTTTTTTTTGTGTGTGTGTGTGTGCTAAAATTGATCAAAGTTACAAATGTAGCAACCCGTATCTCAGAAGGACCCACCCGCGTCACAGAGGGCTGTAAATAGGTTCCTAACGTACCTCAGCATGCAGAGATGGACTGAAGCCAACGCGTGTTGTGACCCGATTTTTTTCCTCGTCGGCGGCGTACGTGCGCAGTGACGTTATGTCGTTGGCGCCAACGCTTAGACCGGGCACGTGTAGCATGCTTTCGATTGCTACGGCCACGACAGTGGGTTTACCCAACATGCTGACGAGAATGCATTTAGCTTTCCGAAAATAGTATAATTGTATTGCACTTCCGCAAAATAAAGAGGACCATGCGAACGCTTCGATGCGATCTGGTTACTCGCCACGTGTGGGATGCGAACGAGTTATACATCGCGATATGGGATGCCTCCTCAGATGAGTACAGTAGTCAACAAAACCATATGACATTGCAGTTTTTCGACTTCTTTAACTGCACCAAATCTTACTCATGAGTTTGATGGGTAGACTATGTCACAGTTTTAAACAACACAGAACAAAATTGTCACCGTATTAACCCGAAACTTCGGCCCGTGGCAAATTTAGTCGAAACGTTCTTCCTGCGTTGCGTATTGTGATGTTAACCCCTTTCTTCTAACGTAGGCACCAGCTTGGCATTAACTTTTCACTATAACACAACGCCAAATATATACTTTGTATTTGATAAATTTTTCTCGTTCACGTACTGGTTGACAATACTGAGGTACAGGGTCCAGGAAGCTTCCAGTAGCCCGCTAGTTTACGTGTATCCGCTCATGCAGCTGCTAGTCAAAGTGCTTCTCGGCGCTCCCTCCTTTTCTTTCCTAAGGACTATAGGCAGGATGATTCTTTAATTCAAATATTCTCAGCAGGTGAGCTGGGCCCCTTCATAAGATTAACTTTGCTCTTTTTCTAACAATTTCGCGCAAGCGCAGAAAAGTACAATCGGTCATCATTCTGTTTAAAATTGTATCCAAGGCTCAGATTGTTGCGTGATTATCGAACCACATTCTCTTCAACAGTTACCCGATCGACATCTATATTCGTTACTAGAGGCTGGGTTTTTAGGCACCATAAGTACACGTTTAAGGAGCCGAAAATAGGTAGGTAAAATTCCGCACCGAACGGAGAAATATATAGGCACCAAAAACTTGAACAAAAGTATTGCACATTATATATGAGCCGATAAGAGGCACATAAACACTGCAACAGAATGAGAAGGAAAGGACGCGCATTGATTTAGAACTTCAATAAGGGAGAGAATCTTACAAGCAGTTTTCGCAAAGTTGTTCCTCAACAAACCATGCAATTCGCATGCTTCAGCAAAGCATTGCTCGGACGGTCGCTGTTGGGCGCGAGAGATAGTTGTGAATAGTGTCACAAACCGTTTGAAACACATTTGACGGGCCTGGAATCAAACAATAAAATGCAAATAGAACTACCCAGAACCCGGAGAGTATTACTGAAAACAAAAAGTTGATGTTTAGCGCCAAAAATTATGGATGCATGCTACAAAAATAACGAGCCTGAACGTCTTTACCAGGAGAGTACAAATTGAAATGCACAACGGAGACGAATTTAAAGTACCTGATTGATACATGAGCTGAAAACCTTTACTCGTAGGCGAATTAAACTTTCATTCTGGATATACAAAGTGCTTCTACACTAATGTATGTATGTATGTATGTATGTATGTATGTATGTATGTATGTATGTATGTATGTATGTATGTATGTATGTATGTATGTATGTATGTATGTATGTATGTATGTATGTATGTATGTATGTATGTATGTATGTATGTATGTATGTATGTATGTATGTATGTATGTATGTATGTATGCATGCATGCATGCATGCATGCATGTATGTATGTATGTATGTATGTATGTATGTATGTATGTATGTATGTATGTATGTATGTATGTATGTATGTATGTATGTATGTATGTATGTATGTATGTATGTATGTATGTATGTATGTATGTATGTATGTATGTATGTATGTATGTAGTAAGGGGATTGAAGCGTCTGGAGCCGTACCAGCTTCTACGGGTGCTTGCCACTAGAAGTGTGGTGTGACACCCGAGATACCTGATGCAAGGGAAGATTGCAGTACATTGCGGCTTGAGATTGCAAATGCAGGTAAAATAAGATATTTTGCAGGGACCAACGTATATCCTGCGAGGTCCTATGACAAATAAAGACCGTCCGTCTGGAAATAACTGTTAAATCTAAAGAATAATTAGCATGCAAAACGTCATCCTCCTGTTAATAAGCTCCAAAGAATGCCCCCTTCTAATTAAAAAAAGTGGTAGGCTGAAAAGGAACGCTTCATATCAACAAATGTTCCGGGAGCGGGTTTCCAAATTAAAGCATCCGATGCCTTTACTTCTCGGTATCCTAGAATGTTAGCTAGAAACTGACCATGAAGTCTACTTGAGCACTGAAAACACCTCGTTTTTGTACAAGGCGGGCAGCAATTTGGCGATAACTTTTTCACAAATTTCCTACAAGAAAAAGTAGAAGATTTTTGCTGTACATTATCGATTTGCCGACCCCCCCTCCCTCCCCCCACACACACACAGAAAAACCACAACACATATTTCAGCTTTATTACAGTGCTCGCTAGAAAAGTGAAGTTGACCCTCAAGTAGGCCAGGCCTCCTTCGAGGTTTTCCTGAGAGGAGGCGAGGCCACTTTTGCCCTCCTGACTGAAACGCTCTCGTCGCCTGAAAACCTATCTATAGCGGTCTTTATCCCATAAAGGTGGCAGGTTTAGCATACAAAGCCTTCCAGCCACGTTGTCCAATGTGAGATGAGGGTTTCAAGTCAGGAGAGGTGCTTTGGGTGACTAATCTTTGAACGAGAGCATGCGCTGTAAGAACACATCCATGAGTAAAGCAATAATTTCGTTAACATCCTTGGAATGCTTTCTGAGTTCTTAACAAATACGGTGAATCAGGGCCGATGGCATGAATCATCTGCAGGCAGAACGCCTTCAGCAGAAATGTTTTTTTTCCCCATATAGATCCATGTAAAAGAAGCAAACCCTTGGTGAGTTCCGTGCCATTCGGATAGGTAACTTTCAAGGATTTATTAAAATGATAGGTTATAGTTCCCTGTTTGCCCTGTGAAAAGGCTTTGAGCATAAAATAAAAGACCCTGGCATCTTATTGGTGTCAAGCTTTTCGGCTGGGAATTGTGATCAATAAACCGTTACTTCATATCTGTTGTTAAATATACGGAGACTAAAATGAAGCAGCCGCCGCGCTAATCTCGTATCTTTGCAAGCATTTCTTCGCACCTGGTCTAGAGGCAGTTTTTCGCTGCGCAGTTATAGATGACATGTGCTAATCCGATACTTTTGAAGGAAGTGTCTACCAGATTTACTTTTTTTTTTTTTGCAAGCAAAGTTTCTACGCCACGAGATAGTTCTATCGTTCTAGAACGATGCATTGTGACATTAAACATTTACCCCTGTTCTGCAGTTTTTTTGGTGTGCTGGTCCAGATAATACTTGTCTACGCGAAATATACACAATGATAAAACGGATATCTTTTACATATAATCTAAAAAATGCAATTTTATACCAGGCTAAAATGTTGCACGGTGTAAAAAGGCGAGCGTTGTGGTAATATCGCAGTGTGAGGGCAAAAACTGAAAGGAAGCTCAAGTTTCACCTTAAGAGTAGACGCAATGGGACCTTTGACACCGCCTTTTAATACACGATTTTTTACATTTTTTTTTGTTTTGGTTGGCTTTCTGGGGAGAAAAGGCGCAGTATCTTCTTACTTCCTGTGAATAACTACACTTGAAATTAGGGCATTCAGCTGAATACATATGTTATTGGTTCGACTCTCTATCACAAATCATCCTCAACTAGACTAGTAGATGAATACTAAATGGGAAATGAAGTCGTATATATGACGTCACCCTAGCTGAACGTGGTACAAAAATACATTGTATTCCAGTTTTGACATGATATCACATGCACATTCTTATTTACATGTTTCGAACTAGTCCTTGAAACCCTCCTCTCAAACTAGTGTACGGCGACGGCTTTTCGGTTGAGCGACCATATATGGTATTGAGCAATCGGCAAATGTTACTAAACGTTGGCAGGTTTTTTGCATTAGCGCCAGGTTATAAACAAATGATGGCGAGGGGCTGCGTGGAGCACTTCACTCTAATCAGGTAACTGCAATGATTTAAATAAAAACAAGTATTTTACGTGCTAACCTTTCCGCATGGTTGGCAGAAGACAGTATCGGCATCTGCAGTGTAGTTCAAAACAGTCCGCTCATGGAGGTGTTTCGCTTTGGCGTGCTAGATCCGTGGCTAAATACGAAAATAACGAGGTACGGTGCGTCAGAGCCGCTTCTGCATGCTTTTGTTAGTGGTGCTTTTAAAGGGAGGTCACGTATTTTGGTGAAGAGCGACCTAACAAATCGGTTAGAAGGATCGAGGGAAAATAGCGAGGATGTGACGGAAGAGTGATCATACACGCATTAAACGAGAGACTTGTTAAACGTTGTTTATGTAAAGGCACGAATGGTGTACCTGTATTTACGCACGGCTGGCAGATTTCGAGTGTGGCGTGCGTCTACAAGATTATTGCAAAGTATCGTTTGATGGGAGTAACAAGCAGCCGCGAAGCACAAGGAGAGATAAGGCGGATAGTCGAAATTGCAACCAGTTAAGCTGATTCTAGCCAGTTTATGCAACCAGTCTTAGATGGCTACAGCTGAACCCAATTGAAAATTGCTCGGACGAAAGAATAATTCAATTGAAATACTTTCCGAAATGAGGCACATTCTCGTCGGTTATCACTTTACCGGCCAATGTCTACGTGCTTAAACAATAAAATATCCAAATTAGGAACAAAACGTTTTTCCGGCATTTTTTTGCGCACGTAGCTGGCATGGTGTTTCAGGGCTATTTTAGTCAAAACAGGGCATTCGTAGCCACTACAAAAGCAATATAAAACATACTGTGAGCACCTAATTCGTGCTTATATGTAAATATTGTGTGCCTACGATCCGCTGCGAAAAACAGAAAAAATCAAGTCTTTATTCATGACGCATCGAATGCGGAGAGAGTCCAAATCTGCGAGAGGAAAATTAGGCCTCTGCTGCAACGTTCTCGCCAATTAGCTTAAAGCGAAAAATTCATGACTTGGTTCATATACAGTGAATCGGGAGCAAAATGTACGACAAATCCTGCTATTTTCCACGTGAGAAATATGATTCAATCAACAAAGCCACTGTTTGTCACATTCAGTTCAGTTCAGTTCAGTCGTTCAGTCGTGTCCGACTCTTCGTGACCCTATGGACCATGTCACGCCACGCTTTCCGGTCTCTCACAATCTTCCTAACATCACATAACTTCATCTGCAGTGCCTCGAGGATGCCATCTAACCATCGCGTTCGCTGCCTACCCCTTCTCCGGTGACCCTCAACCTTTCCCAACATCAAATCATTCTCCAGCGACTCCTCTCTTCTCATCATTGTCACATGGCCCCTAATCAAAACCGGCGTTTCATCTGCCTAAATTATCCTAGAATCCCGATTCGTTTTCAAAATATGCAGGTACTGAGCAGCATGCCAGTTGTGAAGCTCAGCACATGGTGCATTACGTTGAGCAGTCCGTGAGACCATTTCAGAGCTTGATGCGAGGAAGACATCTGCGTTAATGCAGACAACCGAGACTCGAGATTACTCAGCTCGCGTGAACGGTGCGGTTTTCGAGCTTACTATGTGGAAGCCACCGCCACTGGCTCTTACCTCCAGCCGCCTTCGACAGTTACGAAATAAAACGCTAAAATGACCTTAGCGGAAAAATGAGTCAGGTTTCGTGGCCAGCCTGTTACGTGTCATGGCGAAAGAGTAAAAGTGCGTCCAGTGAACTGCACAACACTAGGTTTCCGTTGGCCTCTTTACACAAATGCGGCTCAATGCTCGTCGGTGACACACATGTGGTCATGACGTAGCCAGTGGCCCACAAACAATATGTGTTCCAATTTCCATTGTGCACAGAAGGACAGATCGGGAGGGAAGGAGAGGGTGATCAATGGGAAAGGGACATAGGAGCAAACGTTTTATTTAATAATAATTTACGTCCAACTGAAAGCTTAAAAGAGAGTGTAGCAGACATGAGACATTCGATTTTAAAGAAGCAATAAATTCGTGAATGTGGAAGCAAAAACGTAATCAGAAGCACTCAATACTTGTCCAAAACAACTAACAGTTAGCATGTGAAAAAAAATTTAAATATACAAACGAAAAATGTTAAATATTAAAGTGGAAGCGAATAACTAAATATGACAAAATGACTGATGTTAATATACACGAGATAAAAGTTAGTAAACAATGCTAGGCAATATACATATAAAACAAATGCGAAGTGGTGTCAACTGCATCAAGGAAATTCTATTCTCTAACCAGGTGGAAAAAAACGAGTGCATGACTGCATGACGCTCAACGCTACATTTACTTAAAGTGTTAGAACGCTCGTTTGTTGACAGGTGCAGTTATTAAACATCGAACATTTGTAGGGAACTGCTCCGCCTTATTAGTATGCAGCGACAGCTACCTATGGTCCTCTGGAGAGCCATTTCCTAGAGGACGCATTTTAAGCCCTTAAGTGTCATCGGTTGGGCCAACGGGGGACATAAAATAAATGTGGCGTTGAAGTAACTATGCGAAAGTGAACCAACGGCGATGAAACGCCAAAGCGCACCTTTCTACTCGTTTAGCTACTAATTTTGTAATTATAATCCATGTAAATTTCGACGTTTACACGGATACTCATTAGCATTCAATTATAACATACCACTTTACATGAAAAACCAAACGTTCGAAGTACGCTTATAACCTATAGTGGGATCGAATCCGGCTTATAGCCTGAATGTTTCTCAGAAAAATGAATTATTTTATAAAGCGGCCTTTAATTCGCATTGCATGTCCCGTTTTATTCACTTATTCCAGGCGAGACGTCACGTTTAGTGTGAGCTTTGTGGGCTGTTTGAAATTCCGGCACGAGGTCATTTGGCTGTGACGTAACGACCATAACGGTCAATAAACGTCCGTGACGATGCCACTGATGCCTGCTTACGACAAACTATTTTTTACTTTTGTCATAAGGTCAGTGTTTTTGCAGTTCTGTAGTGCTCTTAGTATTTTTGTAATTTTGTTCTATAGTACTTCTCAGTATGCTATTGTTCTGCAGTGTTTCTATTGTAACTACACAAAATTCTGATGTTACTATAGAAATATACTGTAGTCAAAACAGGTTGACTTCCCAAAACCGCACAGAAATTAAATAGCAACAACTGTTAAATTTTCGATATATTTTTTTCGTTTGAGTTTATGTTTAAAACAATATTTCACACTTAGTATTAATAAATGATATCATGAAGCATCAAAGATTAAAAATTTAGGATTCCGTGCATATGAAAATTGAGTTGAGAATATCATTCTTTTCGAATTAAATTACCATGTCATTAAAATTATATGCTCAGACATTTTTCATGCAGTGCAGGTGACTGAAATAGAATGGTCGCCCAAAGAGCTTGAGTTACTAATTAGGAAACTTGGATTGTGGATATTAGTCAATGATTATGCACAGTTTGATTCCCAAGTAGCTTTTTATAAGTACTATAAATACTTACAAATGAATTGTGCATGCCAGCTAAAAATATCGGTCGGAATCACTACAGTGCCTTTGTATAATATTTGCCAGAAAAAATAAAATAAACTGTCATGATTCCCGTTGAGGCTCTCGTTAGAAGCATATAGTGGTTTAAGAATATTAGAGACAATTTTGTAAAGTTCTTTCTGCTGTTAATATTTTAGGTGCTTATTCCGATGACACTGACGGCGCGTGACATCAGTACATGGGACAACTTTTGGCTTGATGAACACGACAGCTCTTTGATCGCACACTAACTGTGAAGTTGCACTTTTAAAACCCGGCTATTCCGTGTGGTCATTATGCGTCAGGGGTTCGCTTTTTAACAGATCGGAAAACACAGCTGGCAGCAGAAAATAAAAAATCTGACCATTTCTCCTGCTCAACATCTTCAGATGAATGAAGATGTAATGTTCATTTTGGCTTTCATTTATCTTTCGGTGCAGTCTCAAACCTTATTATGCATGCGTTTGCTTACTGCTGCTGTCCCTCCCCACCCCCACCCCTCCTCTTTTTTTTCTTTTCCAGGCGACACCGTGTCAATAATCTATATCAACCTAATATCCATATTTGAGGCATTTGAGGTGTACAGTACATAAAAAATAAATATTGGATCAGTAACTGCCCTACAATTTGTCTCACTGGCAACAGGCGACATGACAGACTACATCTTATCTTTGGCCTAATGTAACTGCCTTATTTCCATAATTATGCTTTACAGAAAGTTTCGCAACTTGCGCAAGCAAAGGGCTTAAATGACCACAACCTCTTATGTTAGCTTTCACGCGGTTTAGACCTTTTTGAGAGTAGCTTACCTAAAAATTATGAGCCGTACGCAGCATTCCGCTCCTCTTCGTGCGGCACCGTTGACAGTCGCCGAGAAGCGACAACACGATCGCGCACGGAACTCGACGCTGGGCGATGCCAAGCACGATAGAGGGAAAGGGCGACGCTATTGTCTCGTAGCGAGAAAACCCCAGCGGGACATCTGCGGCTCGGCTGGTATTACCGAACGCGCCAGCTCGGCGGCATAGGCGCATGAATGTGCTCAGCCGTATCGCGGTCGCTGCGACACCGTTTCTGCCAGATGCAGCGGAAAAGCAGCGTCAAGGCTATAACCACTAGGGCTTTACATACCGAGCTGTTAGTCTGAGCTATTCACAATTACACGTGGTAAACGCCGTATTGTAGGGTATTTGTCAGTGCTTTTCGAGCCACATGATATATTTTGATCCCTATAATGTCGTAGTGACGGCCTTTCTAGAAACCCAATTGCGTATAGAGAATAATATTTCAAAATATTTCAAAACATTTCAACCGCCACACAATGATATTTGGATGAAGGCAGGAATGTAAATAATAATTTGGTGGCATTTACAAAGGATACACTGCCTAAAGGTTCATAAAACTCTAATTAGCAGAAAGCGAGACTAAATCTTGATTTTGAAACCATCAAAAAGACATGCAAACATCCTAAAACATCTCACATTATTGCAGGAATCAAGAACAGTAGTTTCAGACAGTAAAATGTGCAATAGCCCTGCAAATAACAATAACGAAGCTAATTTATGAGCTAAGACGAGGTTATTCAGCTAATTAAAGTCAACTATTGTGCGGAAGAAGAATGACTATTAGTGTATAATTGCATGAGGAAAAGCGTGTTACAGTTTAATTAATGCTTTTATCTAATATCATATATTGGAAGACGAATATATGATACCTGTTTTGCCACTCATATTTATCGATGAGTTTCCTCATGCCAAATAACAAAGGTTGAGTCTATTTAGTATATGTGAGACGGAATTAGTCTTGATAAATATGTCTTAAAGAGCATGTGCGGCTCCTCATTCCAACTTTTGCAGTTTTATGATGGTAGTTTTTTAAAGGTCAAAAATTATTAGAGGACAATAGTCTCCCAACCGTTCAAAGATTTAGAGCTTGAAGTTTGCAATAAAACTTCCACAACATGGCTGAAAACCGAGCCAGATAACCTGAAGGATTTTCCTACTTCTCGATAACAAGAAAAATGATGTAATTTGCCCTAACGCTACCACGTGCGAAAAGCCTACTAAAACAGTTCACAAAAAGAAGTGGAATGTCTTGGAAGTAGGAAGACCCGATACTCCACACCATGCTAAAACTTCTTCGAAGCATCACACACAAAAAAAGTAAAGCTATTACTATTGCATATGTGAGACGCAGTGATGAATTCATATTCTTCCCATGAATGTGGCTTTGCGGTTACTGTAACCAGGTTAAAATACTGTTTAGGTACAGCCCCCTCAAAAGTGTTCAGCCCAGGCGGCTTGTTTCTGAGTCCTGCAGCATAGGGAATAGGGATCCTCGATAAACAACTTAGAAGTAAACTTTTCACGGCGGCTGCGCATAAACATGAAAATACTTCTCGAAACTGTTGTCGTTCGGCTGCTGCTTCTTTCCGGTTGGCGGCTTGGATGTCGCTTCATTGACTATCGTCACAATCCAGCGCACACGGTATAGCCAGTCATGAACAGCATTGCTGTGTAATTGTATTTATCAACTCCGTTCTTGTTTATACCTGATGCTAGCTTCATGTCCGCAAGGCTACACTATTTCAGGGAGACAAGAAGCGTTTCTCACTTTAAATGCCAGTGTGTATTACCACAACATGATCAAAACTACTGAACAGACACAATGGGCCGACAGCGAAAATATTAAGCAGTAATAATGCGAATGTTTACTGCGAGCGAATGAAAGAGAACTGAACAAAAACCAGATGAAGACAAGTCCCCTTTTCGAAACGTTGGCTCGGCTTGCGAACTGAAGCCCCCCCCCCCCCCCCCCCCCCCCCCCCACCCCTTCTTTACCCTTGTTCAGTGCTTCTTTCATACTATGTAGTCATATGCTTTCTCCAATTCTACCCAGGAAGCCAAATGAAAGGGCTCATATTTATGATCGCTAAAGGCGGTTCTTACGGGCCCGGTGTTCTGAGATGATTTTCCGAGGCGAAAGCCAATGAAAAGGTTTGTGGACATAATGACAGTTCAAGCGTGGGTGCTGGTTTCCTGCTGTGGGGAGGAGGGACAAGGTTTTCTCTTAGCGTATACTACGCGTAAAAATCAAGCTCGAGAGCTAGCAGCAGCTAAGGCTGTTAATAGCGAGACGCACGGCAGTGAGTTTTGCTCTGTAATCGTTATTTTAGCTTTGGCCTGATAATCACAAATTTACACATGCCCTTTTCAGCCTGTATAACTAAAGCATGTGTGACGCGAGAAAAGCTTAGCTCGCATTTAAAAGTACACTTATGCCTGTTCACATGCGCACGCATGGGAAAACACAGATAAAATGAATATTTGAGGGCGAAATGTTTGAATACAACGCTTTGCTGGACGAATTATTTCAGACAGTGAAATGTTCCTGTTGGGGGAGAGTTTGCCTCTTTTGGATGGATAGTAGATGAGGCTTTCAATGATTAGGGCAGTAAGGGGCAAAGTAACTGTGAAGTATGCAGGCTTTTCTCAGTCAAGGAGTCCTCCTATAGATCCACAAACAGCTTTAGAACATGAATGTGTCGCTATTTTTCTTAACTGCTTGCACAACTATACTCCCCTCCCCCAAATCGTATGGTTTTAACGTCATTAAACATGTAGGGTGCACGAAACTTTTTGCGCACAGATGGAAGTTGATCGAGACGGCGACGTGCAATGCAGCGAGAAAGTGTATTCTAGTCTGCATGCGGGGCGATCGGCTGCAGCGATCTACATTACTAGATGCAGCGATAGCTATTCAACGTTCCGTGCTCGTAATCGCTCACCACGCGAAATTCGTGGGTTCAAATCTGCTCTCTAGCCTTTTTGTTTGTTTGTTTCGCTAACTAGCCATAAGGCATACTATAGAAAATCATGTAACTCGTTTTCTGCCACTTGAACAAATCCTCCTCCCTCGTCGGCGACAGTCCCACTCCCTGGAGAATTTGTGTTCTTGACGCCCTCGTCCCTGCACAAGTCCATAGCAGGTGGCGAACGTCCACCTCTGCAGCCGGTATTGAACATTTCGGGCAGTTAGTCGGCCCTATGTCTTGGGAGTCCCATCGACACTTGACCGACGGGATAAAGGCCGCCCCAGCCCTTATCCTTCTAAGGGATACCTCATACAATATACTTAAGTTATTAGGGATGGGGTAAGTACATGGCGGGATGACGGCACGTGTACTTTCTCGCAAAGGAGAGGCTAGGATGGGACAACGGAGCAGGCATCAAAAGGTAGCTTAGTGGGGGGTGCATTAGTGTTTGGAGCTTGGTGTGTGAGGTTGTCAACTTTTCTCTGCTCAGCGTTCTCAGCATTATCTTGTGTCCAGTGTATTCGGAAGTTATTCTTTGTTTCCTTATTAAGTGCATGGATCTCCTGGGTTAAACGTAGTGTATTTGTCACTATTTTCAGTTATTTTATGGCAGCTAAGCAGCCTTTATAGATGTGGGCCTCGGTTATGGATTATACTTTATTTATAGCCCTCATTGCATCGCGAATCGCATAAAGTTCCATCACAAGCGGGGCCAGATGTTCTGTTTCGTAGTCATTATGTACGTTTATCTCTTCGTGAGTCGGGCTGGTAGCGGCTGTTCAGCCACCATTTTCTATAACAGACGCGCCTGTATATGCAATACATGTCCCTGGCAGTACATCAACCAGAGGGCGAGACGTCGGCTTATCTTTAAGACATAGCTTAGTCGTTTTGTTCGTCGTAATGATCGTGAAATCCCATGGAGGGAGGTCAGCCATTGTCGATGTTTGCCTTTGTACCGCATTGGTCAAGGATGCCATGGGTATAACATATTTTTGTTTCATATTTCTTGTTGCTTCTCTCTGTTTAATGAGCTCTGCCAGTGTGTTGAGCTGCGCATATTCCTGAAGAATAGAGATCGGGGTAAGATTTGGTAAGGCAGGTATTGTGCGCATTACATTCCTATTTATTGTTTCCAAATCTGCCCACTGTCGCCTCCTGAGTCTTTCGAACTGGGCCTGGTATAGTATTGTGCAGGACGTCTTGCCATCTCCGTTCGGGCTCCTCCTCCCCTTGTCGAAATACAGTTTATCAAGGAAGTCGCAGCTGAATTTTTCATCCTATGGAGCCATTGTGTTCCTTTGCCGGATTTATGCAGGATACGTGGCAGAGATTGCCTGTTTGCCGGATTTATGAATATCTAGGCCAAGAACTCTCAGCTCGCACACGTACCTCTCGTAAGCAAAACTTTTTCTGTTGTCAATTTTTTTTTCGTCCATTCTTCTTTGGATAATGAATATAACTGGACTTTTGGGGTGAAAGCTCCAAACCTGCACCGCGTGCGTACTCATCTAGAGTTTTTAGGGTGTCTTGCAAATAATTATTTTGTGCCACAAGGCGTTTATGAGTAGACCATATTGTGACATCATCTGCGTAAATAATGGCTGCACCTCTGGTATTTCAGCTAATTTTCACGCCAAAGGGATGAGTGCGGTATTAAACAACAAATGCGCTAAAACTGACCCTTGCGGCACGCCTCTTTTTGAGGTATAATTGCCGATTTTTTGTCCATTTATCCGTACAGAAAACGTCCTGTCCTTGAGCAGTTATGCAGCCGCTTTTATTATCTATAGGGGAATGCCCATACTTTACGTTATGTTAAGTACATTGGCATGTAACACGTTATCATATGCCTTTGCCACAGTGATCGTCTGCGGTGAAGGCCTCCCAGGCACTGCTCCGCTTTATGAAAAGCACAGGCCTGATCGAAAGACTATGAGTTTGCTGTTATGTTACGTGATATGACTGTGACGTGATGTGATGTGGCATGTCTGTGATGTGACTGTGCTAACTTCACCCATCCCTCTCTCACAACTTTTATATCTACTCACTCCTTTCCCCCAGTGCAAGGTAGCAAACCGGTTTCTTTTACGGGTTAACCTCCCTGCCTTTCCTCCTCATTTTCTTCCTCCTCCTTGTCACGTCGGTAGCCGCCATGCACGGTGCGTGCAAGGTGGCTTTGAGGCGATACATCTATAACCTCTTCGGCTAGTATAGCCAATCCAGTTTCCGTGCCAAGGCTTGTACGGAATCCAATATGCCGATCATGGTATTTTTTCTGACTTTCCAACCACCATGACAGGCGAGTGGCTATCATTTTTTTCATAAATATTGGAAACTGTGGGCGTTAGCGATATGGGCTGCAAATATTGTAGGCCTGCAGGAGGTTTTCCAGGCTTTGGTGTCGGTACCATCACCGAGTGTTTCTAGCCGACTGGAATTTCTCCTCCTTGGCATACTTCATTTATCTCATACAGCAGGCTGTCAATTGCGTCTCCTTCTAAATTCTTGAATATCTCATAAGGAACATTGTCATGCCCAGGCGCAGTTTTACCATTTGCTTCTTTGATAGCAGCCAATAACTCTAATTTGGTAAATGGTGATGTTATCCTCGTTTTATCAACCACGTCCTTCGTCGGTGGGCGAGTGGGACACTGAACATGGTTCGGGAAAAAAAGGACTGCAGCCTGATCTGCAAACTCCTCTGGTATGAGTAGCAATTCTAGTCTAATACTTTCTGAATGATCTTTGATCTGTCGTCCCTTTTCCATGCTACAAAAAGTCATCCAGAGTACCCTGTTGGTCGCCCCTGAGCCCAAACGACTGCACCAGTCGTACCACCTCTTGTGAGACAGCTGCTTTTCATAACGGCGTGACTGTGCCGTCACTCGGTTCACCTGAAGTTTTCTTTGCACGTCTTCAGGATGCCAAGAAGCTTGCATTTCGACCTGCTTTCGGTGTGCCCAGAGTTGTAGAAGGTGTAGGTCAGGAGCTGGCTGATCTTCATTCAGTCTCGTCGTAATTGTGTGATCTTTGAATACCGTTTGAAGGGTGGTCACAAGTGAATTCGGGCTAATCGCGTGAGTTATAGTATCCTGCCGTACACCATCCCAATGTGTAAAAAAAACTTTCCTTCGAATTTTGTAATTAAAACCTCTATAGCTACTTTTCTTTTTCATTTTAGTATTAAAACACTGCATCCGACATACAAGCGTAGGACATACAAGCATTAAACCATTTTTCTAAGCTCTGAACCTCCAAGTTAATACTTTTGCACAAAGAAAAAAATCAGGAATGAATGGAATTGTGTGTGCTTCACAGAATCGCTTGTGCAACGTAGCAGATGATATAGAAATGTGCAAGCATGTGTTTACGCTGCCCTGTGACGCAGGGAAAAAGATTACAAATAAAACCTCTGAAGAATAAGGAAAATGCCGAAACCGAAGCTGTGCGAGTGCTTTTCTTTAATGCTTTTAAGAAGAGCTCCCGAATAGGGCCAAACTCTGTCAGATCAGAATGAGTCCCGCTGGTAGGAAGAGTGCATTCCATTCAGAAAGGAGGCAAGTAAAACTTCGAATCAGCGCGGAACGCTCACGTCTTGTGCAATCACTGCGCTCTGTCCTTCTGACCAAGCCAATTCATTTCTTCTTTAGCTGCAGCTTTTCTTTCAGAGTAAACAGTTACGACTTTCGGAAATGTACAAGGAATTGAGAAATCAACGAAAGTCGACGTTCGAAACGTACGATGAAAGCATGGGTTCTCGTGGCACCAGAATCCACAGATTGATCAATTCCCGACTTTAATGTACCCTCACAAGAGGCTAACCGTACCGTTATTGCTGCCAGCATATGGTTTTAGTATACAGAAAAAAATCAGGAAAGAGAGAAGGAGATGAAGCCGGGGCTCCTGCATGCTTTCTATTTGGTAAATCTCGAAGAGGACGATACAAAGGACAGGCAGGATAGGTTTCGACGGCACCCTTTGAACGCTGGCAAGGTTTCCTGAGAGTGAAAATATTGACAACTGCTGATGGATTATTGGTTCTTCAAATGCGCAATTTGGAAGCGCTTGCCTTAGGCTCGCTTTTTTCAGAAAGAAAATGACCTGTACGTGCGCTACAAGCGTGCAATAAATATACAAAAACAAAAAGAATTGAAGCTGCTACCGTTGGATAGCCTCCTCACTAAGAATGCTGAGACAACATGTAAACAGTTTAATTGCTGTTTGTGGGCTCTGAATATCGTGAAACGAGAACGAAATAGAGATCGATGTTT
Source organism: Amblyomma maculatum (assembly GCF_055883805.1). Classification (NCBI taxonomy): domain Eukaryota; kingdom Metazoa; phylum Arthropoda; class Arachnida; order Ixodida; family Ixodidae; genus Amblyomma; species Amblyomma maculatum. The sequence goes on along the minus strand of NC_139347.1, from coordinate 102,105,771 downwards.
CAGTGATTATACAGTAAAAGTGTGGTTAACAAATCAGGCACCAGAAGAGTCAGCAAAAGAATATAAAAAGAGAGCAAGGAAATATAATTGCATGGCGATCAAATAAGGATACAGCTATGTTTCGCACAAGCAATTCGTTAGCCCCTGTCCCTCCTCCTAAAAGAACCGCGGTGACGTGAATAACTCACATCCGTAAACAATATTTATTAGTGTTTCGGATTTGGTTGGTCCAGGTGGTTTAACGTCCAAAAACGATTCAGGCTATGAGGGATGTTGTAGGGGAGGGCTTCCGATGATTTCGAATATCTGGGGTTATTTAGCGTGCCCTGACACCGCACAATACACGGGTGCTTGGCTTTTAGCCTCCTTCGAAAATCACGCGGCTGGACCTATAAATTGAACTGGCTAAAGAGCTTCACAGACCTCAGTCTGAGGCACGTGTAAAGTCGAAGCCCGTGGATTCGAGCCCGGTTTCAGCCCGGGACCGCTAACTTATCTATCTCTTCTGAGCCCGACCCGGCCCGCAAATCTCGAAAGGAGGCCCAGCCTGGGCTCGTTTCGGGCCTGTTCCATAATAAAGCAGGGGGTAAATTGGTCACTAATATGTATGAGCATGTAGACTTCTACTGTACAAATAAAGAAGGGGCCTAGAGAAAATCTGAAATCGTAATAACGTTTGAAGAAATTTGTTTTTGGCTTCTTTTTAACACAAAGGAAGCGATAGTAAGGTGTGTTTGCTTTGTCAGCATTTTGGACAGCAATGTGGTAAGTGCGCAAAGAGAACATAGTAGAACTCGGAAAAAGAACGACTGTTATATCAAGTCGATATAGCATCCTTGGGTTTCGAAAACGCTAGATTTCGACTAAGGAGGTCGAAGCCACACGCGAAAGTGATGCTTACGACTGTTTGCGTACCTGAAGATACATTTATGTAAAAGGGCCACCCTAATGTGAGCAGGAGACCTGATACGCACCGACGTGATTATAATAAAACAAAAAGGGAGGGGGAAAAAAGTCCGATTGGTCCAGCACATGGGCACTACAAAAGCGTAGTGTTATGGTCCTTTTAATAGCTAAATTCTGTTCCGCCTAAGCTGACCTAAGATAACTGGACACATTGGTTCGCAGGCTCTCTCTTCATGAGAAAAGCTTTTATGATTTCGCGTTGCTTTTGTGTACCTGTACCTATCACTTTCTATTTTTTTTTTACTTTATAACCGCATTTGTATTTCGCGCAATTGGGATTTCCAGTTTTTGTCACCTGTTCACATGCCCATTTATGTCGGCCCCATGTATTCGCAGTATAATATAGAGGACGTTGTCGTCCCATTCTACATATTTCTGTCTTGTCTGACGCCGAAGCGCTGTTGAGGAAAGTGCATAACAGCTATACCTTACAGGTGCTAGCCTAATGGGCAGAAATGTGGAGGCGAACGAAAAAGGCCCAACATAAACTGAGGACAATACAGCAAGAAATGAAAATGAGAGGTGCAGCAATAAAGAACAAAAAGGAGCAGTGTGGGTCTGGAAACAAAAGACGTGTTTTAGTGTCCTAGCCAAAACCAAGAAGAAGAATGTGCTTGTATTCATGCAATGAGAAGACATGCTCATGCAATGAAAGAGTAAGGTAACAGATGGTGCCTAAGCGCGACAGAGTGTATTGCAAGGAAATGCAACATAGCAGGAGGTGGCAGAACGTTAGGTGAGCAGATAAGATTAGAAAGCTTGCTGGCGGTACGTGGCTAAAGCCAGCACAGTATGAGGTTAATAACATAGATATTGGAGACGTCTCTGTCTTGCAGTGGTCTTACGTCGGCTACTACTCATGACAGTTGCCAAGTCAGAAACCTATCAGCAGTACCTAGTATCCACGTTCTAACAGACGCTTTGAAGGAACTTATTACCAAGAGCTAAGTTAGGAATGAACAACAGCTGTCGACAGACACCTACTGCTGATTATGTATATCTTGACCAAAGCCTCTCGGCAGCTGTACCTGCAGAAAGGAACAAAAGCTGACGTACGGAAGACACGCTCTGTGGGCGCCACTACATGCAGCTTTTTCATTATCCTGGATAAATTACATACGCAAGCTCGTAGCAAGCTAACAGGGTCCACGCCCGCTGGATGTCTGTCCTGCTCTTGTGCATTTTGTCTGCAACATTGTAACGCTAGCAGTGGTGTCTAAACTTAGGTGACCAGCCTTTTCAAAGCGGACACCAATAATGGTCACGGAGAACAAGCAACTTAATAAATAGTCATCATAGTAACAAAACTAGTGGAAGGTGTGCAAAATGATTGAAATAGTAGGAAAGCAAACACAGTGACATGTCGACATTAGCAGGAAAAGCGAGTGGCGGGACCCAGAAGAAACCGCTCTCTCGCAATGCGAATACACTTTGGAGGAACCTAAAAGTTTACTTCGAATTAACATTAGCCGTTTACCTGGCGTGTCGCTACAACCAATGCTACCTAGCTGTTAAGCAAACATGATTTCCTAAGTTTTAAGCCTGCAATTACACAAACAGGAAATTGAAACACATCCATAAAGCTTCAAACGTCTTTTAGGAGCGGAGAGCTGGGTATAATATTTTAGTTTCCGAAAAGTTTCTGTCTACAAGTCCACATAACCACACACTCTGGTCGCAGTATCACTAATAAATACATTCTGCTCGTGCTATATGCCTATACCAATGCCATTACATTTGCCATACGACAATAAAAAGAACTTGGAAAGAGAAAGAACTAGAGCGAGTTACCATCTTTTGTATATGGAAAGAAAAGTTTCGGAGTATGCAGCATGCACTCTGAAAAGATGGTTTGACGAAATTCTTATACTTATTTTCTTACCGCTACTCGCAGCCCTTGCAGTATTCAGTGCTGGCGTGCTTCTGAACTCCGTGTTTTCCTCGTGTGGTGGTTTGAACCGGCTGTCGCAGAGGCAAGTAAAGTACGAGCCGAAGGCCAGTATTTTCTAACCGCGCTCCATTATGTGTGGAATCCGGATTGCAGTGAGGATAGCTGGGATAGTATGCCTACCTGCAGCAAGCTTGCGGTGGACAGCTGAATGGGCTGCAAACTTGACAGATTGCTCCTAGTTCCTCCGCGGATGTTGTGCTGCTTTCGCGATATTCTCTGCGTAGAAACTAATGGCAAGCGGCCGCTTTCTCAGCTAGATATTATTTAATCAGTTGAAGAAAAACAAATATTATGGGGGAAACATAAGCTCGCAAAAAGGAAAACTCGCAGAATAAGCATCCCTTCTAAGAGTCAATATGTGCCATCAGTAACATGAAATTTCTAGAAATTACAGTCTCCAAACGTCTACTGCGAAGTCGTTCTTTCAGGATTCGTTGTGCATAGTAGATATGAAGTGGACGTCACAACGTAAGCAATTATAATCATGAATGTATATTCTAAATACTGCTTTCCCAAACATAGATGCATCTTTGAACGCTCCGTTAGATTTTATAGCTACGAGCGTTTGAAACGCTCTTACTATATTTTTTTTCGGATGGTATCGCAGACATATGATTAATATGTTGCGTTTACATTGAGCCAAATATTAATTATGTTTAACGGCGTCATGATTCTGAAACCCTATTACTTACAGCTTCCTTGAGGAGCTCATCGACATCACGATCACGAGCAATGAGAAGGCCAACGTACGGCACAGGGAAAAAACAGCCTCATGACCAAGACGGGCGTACTTTCCTTTTGTTTATGGGCCTCACCACTATACAATGACACGCATTTATAACATACGGTGCTCTGCTTCGACTCAGGGCCATTGTATTCCGGTCGACACGTTAAACGGTCATTGCGCCGTTCTTATGACGATGCTGCGTTGCCTGTCACCTAATATCCCCGCGCTATTTCTTCGTTCGGTCTTCTGTCTTTGTGCTGTCCGTTGGGGCGCCGTTGTACTCATTTTCTCCGTTTACCCTCACTTTTCAGATGGTCCATATTCACGGGATGCTTTTCTCGATTTTTTTTCGCCCAATAACTACGGGCCACTTTGGTTGCCGAAGATTAAATTTTTGTTTTTGTTTTATTCTCTGGAGGATGGAAAGAGCTAGGAGACGGCTTTTTTCAAGTTCGCTTCTGCGTACTGCGCAGCAGAGAATAATTTATTCCTGTCTTTCAAAGCGCCTTTGACTTTAAAGTGTTTGACTTCAAAATTTAAAAATGCCCTCAACGGGCGCTGTAGGCAGTTGTATGTATGTATGTATGTATAAATAAATAAATAAATAAATAAATAAATAAATAAATAAATAAATAAATAAATAAATAAATAAATAAATAAATAAATAAATAAATAAATAAATAAATAAATAAATAAATAAATAAATAAATCACACCAACAATCTCCAGAAACCCGGCAAAGACACGCTGAATTTTTTAGGTGAAGGCGAAAAGCATCACAGCTGTCGCTTTGTGTTCTCTACTCGCTGTTCATTGCTGAACCCCATGTTATCTATCAACATCAAATCCATCTAAAAAATGTCTGGTTCTGCTTGTCACAGCTTAATATAGGGAACCATGATGCCATTAATGATGAAAAACTTGTCCCAATGTTCTGATAATTTTCTGAGACTAAAACAATACAACGTCGAGTATTATGCAATGGTTCCCCAAACAGCTTGTCGGGTAGGATGAGCTTGAAGCGTTCTCACGGTACATTTCCTTCGAAGCGCTTTTCTGCGTCCGCAGAAAGAGGAAGGCAGACTGATTGCGTGCTTGCTACTGCAAAAATCTGAATATTTCAACAAGGATATCGTTGATTTAGGACAAAGGTCGGGTTTCCTTCAGCCAAAAATTCATTGTAAACTTGAAGAAGGAACGCCACAGCGCTATATTTAGCGGTAGTAGGGCTGCTTCTCATATCTGGCGGAGAAATAGCGTTTTTTCCCCTCTAAGTTCTCCGCATGGTGGCGTATCAGAATTGGCGTACTTGATTACACGTGATCGCAAAGAGCTGAAAAGCGACCACGCATATTGAAGGCATGCGCTGTGCGATGGGAAAACGCAAGTGAATGGACTCCCTGCTTGTAGTAGTAGTAAGTGGTTTTATTATTATTATAGACTAAAATAAAAATAATAAAGGAAGGAAAAGACTTTTGCCTGCCCTGGTATCTGCTATCGAAATGAACTGAAGCACCTGAACTGAATTATAAACATTTCGCAAATACTGGATCTATAAACTCTATAGTACTGGAACTATAAATTCACCAGGTAGACGCTTATTATTATTATCTCATATGAGATTATCTCATGGGGCTAATTTAAATGTGGGCCCCACTTTGCGACCTCGATGGGCGGAACCCCTGTGATTATAAGCGTGGAGCACTGAATATATTCTAGAACAGGTTGAATTTTAGAATTCGGGCGTAATGCGTCTGCGAAGGGCGGTTGATTCCGTCTATACTTAGCTGCTGCACGAAAGACAAATATGCATGACCAACTAAGTCATGAATCATTTTATTCTGTACTCTAAATAGATTGCAATTCCAATTTAGAAAAGAAAAGAAAAAATTCTGAGGACGATTGTGACATTCCCTAATGCAAAATTGGAGCGTAGCTCTTTACCATCTTTCTTTTTTTTTTTTTTTTTTTTTCAAAAAGCGAAAGAAGAGCGCGGTATGGAGATGTTACAGCGAGAGAGAATCTAGTGCGTCTGTTGATGCCGGCCTCGGGGAGGCCTGGCCGGGATGCACCAGCGGGCTATGCTGGGTGTGCGACGAACGAACGGCGCAGAGCTTGTGGCTATTCCTTCTCTCCTGAAAAATTCACTTTAAGTTTGTGACTCTCTCCTCGCTCGTGATTAGCTGTTACACCGGCGTCGACGGCGACGCTGAACTAAGCTCGTTTTATGTTAAATGGCCGGTAGGTGTCATAGTTCAGTTGATTTGTCGGCTCATGCGCAAAGATTGAATATTTAGTAAACTGTTTCTATGAAGACTACATTTGCGCTCTTCATAAAGCATATACAAGTAGTACCACGAAGTCGTAAAAAATCGAAGGTTTATGTCGCTATTTCATCCGATATTCTCCTGATACGTGCGGCTCAACATTTTCACCCCTTCGAAAAAAGAAAAGCACTATGTAAACGTGGGAACATGACATACTTTATTTTCAATGTTGCGGCAGGAGAACAACCCGGACCTATACGGCAGATACATTCGCGGTTTGCACAGCCATAGTGTCATCGATCATCGATTAAGCATTTTTCGCAGCCTTGATAGAGTAACAAATAAAAACGAATATACTTACATCATCACTTGGCTTCTCTGTGCATCGTACAGAGACTTCAAATTTACAATCTACATATATTATAGCATGGTACACAGGGGATAAGCTTATAACTTTCAAGAACCATTAAACAATGTGAACTTGGCAACTCCTCATAGAACGTGCATGTGGGCGTATTATATTTAGACATTGCTCAGACAGACGAAGGTCATCGTTCTCGCTCAACATGGCTGATTTCCAAAGGGGCGCGCATAATGCACGCCAAGAATTATCCTTATTTGACATCGTAAAGTGTGTACATTTAGGTCTATAAGTGACTGCGCCATTTTATGTTCACGGCAACGGCCTAAATACTTTGTCAACTTATTTGTGCGCTACAGACTGTAATTTATTGCTTCAAGGCACGGCGAGGTGTAGTCGGGCTGGAAAAAGACACTAGGGTAGAGGTAAATAAAACTGGTATAATTAGAAAGGAAAATGGACAAATCCAAGCGGTATTTCGGGCACTAAACGAGTCCCTCGTCATTAATTCTGATGATAATAATTGCAAGGAGCATGAAAATGGCTCACGCATGAGTCCACGTGTTCAATTAAGTGAGTGTATGGTTCAATCGACATGAAACGACTCTGAAGGAGGCTGTGATACGATAATGCTTTCTCGTTGGAAATTACTCCGACTACGGCTTAGTTATTCTCCTGTTTTTACGCATAAAAATCGTACCAGTTCTATATAGAAAAAGCACAGCGGATGAACGCGACACAAGGGCGAATGCCAAGCTTCTAACAAGACTTATTTTGAGCGTTGGAGCAATTTTATTGATACAGCACCAACCAATGTCATTATCCACGCAGGCGCTAATAGACCAGCTTTTTGTCGGTATAAGTGCAGTAAAAAGGCTACAGACGCAGTTTTGCCCAGCTCCAGAAATCAGGTTTCATTCTATGGTTCCCTATGTGACATTTTATTTCCTTTCTTTAATTAATAGCAGTTTGCTTATCCCCTCAAATAGATGCAGAGTGAGGACCGGGTTGATTATTCGAGAGAAAGGGCGATTATTAGGAATAAAGGACTTGACTATTCCTCTAACTATACCTCGATTCTTTTTCTTCAAAATATTTACAGTTCGGATCCTAAAGCGGGCGCACATCGACTTCTGTCGAGCTCATGTAAACGTATAGTTAAAGCGGAAAAGACCTCGAGTGCCAGACGGGGGACTTATGGCAAAATAACCTGCATAACATTTGTCTTCAAGCACATTTTCTTTCCGTTGTTAGTGTTCTCAATTGTTCGCGCCTGCCCAGTTAGACCAAAGCACACATGTCCACTAGGTACGTAAATAGGAGCGACTACACCTTATGCGTATTCAATAAATAACCATCTGTTCTTCTCTCCCCTCTTTCGTTGCAGGTTGCTTCCGAGTCGGTCGTTCTATATATAGCTCTGGTAGCTTAGGGTGTGCAGGAAACATGACATTCAGGTAGTATCGCTAGGATAACTTTTCAAATTATGTGACAGCCTCTCAAAGTAAGCCATACTACTACCTTCTACCCACGAGGTAAGTGGATATCAAATGTCATCGCCCTTAGAGCATCGTTTGCGAAAGCAGCTAGCGACTGAAAAAAAAAAAAAAGTTGGCTGTGGTTTAGCTCTGGTTAACCCTAGTAGAATTGTGATAGTAACGGTTGCATGGCTACGCTGGTGGCCAAATGAAGAGTCAGATGCATAAGTCCACCCACCGGTGTTAGATAATTTTTATGCCACAGCCGGTCACACACTTCCAAAGTGGTTGTTCGTGAAGCGGCGGTGAAACTCGCGTGGCCGACTCGTGCTCGCCCAGTCTTTGTGCAAAGTCTGAGCGCCGACCACTTTCGACGTCTCCAGGCTCAACAATTAAGCCGGCCAAAGCCCTCTCCTTTTCTCAAGACGTGTAGCGCTCTCTTCATCCGTTTCTTCTGCACGCAGTCTCCTGAAGGTTTCATCGCGCCTACCATTTGTGGCTACGGCGTACGAGTGTGGAGCGAATTGGCTGCGGGCGACCGAGCGTTGCATCAAACACGACCAGCGTTCCGTTGAACGCATCAAATTTCACCGGGGGTTTAGGTGGTGGTGGTGGTAAAGGCGTGTATTGCATCTAAATATGGGGGACACTTAAGCTCCGCCTTTAAGGGTATGACGCGATAGCATAGGCTATCAGCCCATATATGAAGCCCCGCTTTAACCAAGCCGTATGAACGGGCCTATAAGGCTAGCGTGAATACCAGGGTCCTGGCAGGCTGATTCTGACATAACCGTCCCATGTGGAACAAGAGACTCAAGTTGGCAGCTTCTGCCACGGTTTCGTTGTGCCTGCCATTTGTGGCTACGGCATACGAGCGTACGCGACGATCCGAGCTGGCTGGCGTAGTGTTGCTTTCGCAATAAAAAAAACGAAGGGGGAAAAGGATGAAAACTTTAGTTCAGAGAACGTATGCACTTTCTAAAAGTTCCCATATAAAACATACCAACATCCCAAATTAGCAGCCGTCTATTTATTGCAGCAACCGTTTATTTATTTATTTATTTCTAATACCTCAAAGACTCCAGGAGTGCGGGTTGTACGTGAGGCTTGACAACATTATCGCGGTTAACAGAACAATGTTTCAATGGCGGGTTTGAAATGGCTTGGGTTAGAATGAACGACGATGACAGCGGGAAGATCGTTCCAGTCGATGGCTGTCCTTACAAAAAATGAGGTGAGGTGCGTTGTCGTTCGGGCATGTGGCGGATAAACAGCCAAGGTGTGGCGATGAATCGGCGTGATGATTGCTGTGCTAGGTGATAAGGCATGATAAAATTTATGAAATAAACAGAGTCTAGATATTTTACGGTGCGCTTGCAAGCTCGGGAGACCGGCATTAGCATTTAGATTAGTGACACTAGTATTGCGAGAATAGTCAGAGAAGATAAATCTAGCTGCACGGTTTTGGGTTAATTCAATGGTAGATATCAGGTTTTGAAGATGCGGGTCCCACAATGCGCAGGCGTTCTCCAATTTGGGCCTTAGAAGAGTACCTAAGCTAAATGTTTTATGAAAGAAGGTGCCTGAGCTAGGTTACGTCGAAGGAAGCAAAGTGTGCGGTTAGCATCATTAATTACAGATGTGAGAATGTAAGATCACTGGAAATTGTGACACCTAAGCACTTCAAAGAAGATACCAAGGATATAATAGTTCCGTTTAGTAAGTAGTTGTGCGAAGAATAATGCTGGCGTCTGTGGAATGTAATTAGGGCTGTTTTGTTAGCATTAAGGGTTGTCGGTATTGCCATGGTGATCGACAAAGGCATTCGACTCGGTACGCCCCAGAGGAACGTCCTTTTGGTTTTGTTTTAGCCGCCTTCCGTACTGATTGGCAGATGTAGGCTACACTGAATTCTTCACACTTAGGGTAGTACGAAACGATCGAACCAATCTTTCACATCCAAAATGCGTTGACTTGGTTTGCTAGTAGACGCGTAGCTTATTTCAAGATACGTGGCATATTCGTGGTTCTTGATACTTGCCAGCGTTTGTATATCAACTGCTCGCATGACGATGTCCCATTTCAGTTCTACTGTGCTTTGGTAGGGTTCGAAAATTGGTTTTACCGAGAGTTTAGGATCGTCAGTGCCACTCAGAATGCATTATTAACGCCTGGTCTTAGAGTTAGTTCACATACAATAAACCATGATCCCGATCGGACATTCAGCCCATGCCATAACCATACGCATGTTCAATGCCACAATTATCAGGAGCACTAACATGACCGTACGGTTTTTTTTGTTATATATGTACACAAGTGATCTCTACGTACCGTGAAAAACCGTCCATTTTAGCTCGTTTTCTTTCCGTTTGGCGAATGGACCTATCTAGTGACACTTCAATTTACGCTGTTACAGATAGGCCAGCTGTCCTTTTGATGCCCTGAATAATGGTCATAAACGAAAACTGAATTCTTTGCTTTTGGTTAACAGTCGTTTGCTTATCGTTGGCGGTAACAAAAAGTTGGGTTGGTTCCGATAGAAGATAAAGACATACGACGAAAATGAAGCTCTATTTAATGCGAATAAAAATACATATGTACACGTAGAAAATGGCGCAGCAGTTCACCATGCATAAAATGTCACGAACGGCACAGAATAGATTCTCCACACTCAAGTCATTGCCAGTCAACAGATCAGTTGTCAAGTCCCACAAGCATCGCACGAAGCACGCCCAACGGATACTGAGGAGACGAGTTCATTTTCACCTGTTCGATCGCACCCGGGCTATTCCTTCTTTTTTAGGACGCCGTCCATCTTCACATTGAGTACAAACGTCGCCTTGCGGAAGTCAGGTACGTACGTCAGGACATAAGACTGGAAGATGAACACCATCACCCATTCAGCAATGACTGCGCCCAGCATACCTTGCGGGTACTGAAAAAAAAAAAAAAGCCACAAGCGTGTCACATTTACAACTACATGGGGCTTCGAACGCAACACATAGCACTAGAGTACCTTTATGTTTAGAGGGCATTAAAGAATGGAGGGAAAAGGCGAAGATCATTGAGAGTGCCTGAGTGGGCGGGTGCCATGTAAGGAAAGTTACCCTGATAAAGAGAAAAGACTGCAATGTTTGTCCCCACTAAAGCCTGTTTTTCCTGTTTCAGTTCTGCCTCGATATTCACCGAAAACCGGTATTCTCATGAAAAACAACCTGAGAAAGTAAATGAAAATTGTATATTAGATATCTGCATGAATGCGAGGCCGCGAATGCATGCAGAACTTTTCCCGCTATAGTCTACAGTCGTCGCCAGTGATGGTTTGGTTAAGAGAGACTACAGGCTTTGCCACTTTTCTCGGACAGATCTTTTCATTCGACGCTTATTAGAAGCTCATATGCTCGAAATATCGATAACTATTAATAATTTTTAGCTGGAAGCAAGGCTAATGTACGTTCAACATTCCTCTAATTTTGCATGAAAGTTGCACATATACTTTTTAGACATTGTGGCTCAAAAATCCGCTCAAGTTCTGCCACTCTTCATTATCACGCGTTACCGATGCACAATGAGCGCCAAAGGAAGTACGATATTTAAGTCGGCATTCCGTAGGGATGAAATCCTTATTTGAAGGAAGTAGTTACAGGTTTTAACAAGAAAAAAAAACTCCATAAACAGCAGTATTCAATGTGCCTCGTGTCAATAATTTCGAAAGATTGACAGTGATTCACAATAGACAAGTGCTCCGCCGGGGTGGTGCAGTGGTAAGACGCCCGACTACTGTCCGGAATACCCGGGTTCGAACCCGACCTCGGCGGCTGCGTTTCGATGGAGGCGAAACGAAGAGGCGTCCGTGTGCTGTGCGATGTCAGCGCACGTTAAAGATCCCCAGGTGGTCGAAATTTCCGGAGTCCTCCACTACGGCGTCTCTCATAGCCTGAGTCGCTTTGGGACGTTAAACCGCACAAACCAAACCAAACCAAACAATAGACAAGTTCCAATCGCGAGGTAGCACTCGTCGTTAATGGTCAGTAGTCGCAAAGATGGAACATCAGGTTGACATGAGGTTTAAAGTTCAAAATGAAGAACACAATACTAAGTTAACCGTAAGTGTAAATAAGAGCTGTGACAGCCTTTCAAGGCTCGTAATACTGAATGAGGAGGATACTGCCCCTTTAATTGTTCACTGAGCAGACCAAGGCGTTTGATTCGTATCAGCTGTCCTTGCCGTGCTAGCTTTTGGCTCACGAAGATAAGACTCAGCAGATTCGTTTCCTCAGAAATGTCCTTGTCTCACAGTGCTAACGTTAAAGGTAAGGACGAATAGTTATATGTCCTTACCTTGACTGTTAGCCTCTTTGCATTATTCTGTCATTGAACTTTTCAGCCATGTTTGCGCATTCAGACAGACTGATCTCTAAGCGATCTTTGATATGAAGGTTGTTACGAGTACGGCGTACTTGTCTATACATATCTATAGGACGGAACGCCAGGTCAATGTCGCACGCAGTGCTCGTCGTTTGAGAAGGACGCACTTCTTTATGGAGGCAGTGACGTAAGCAACGTGGCGCAATAGATATATCGTCTTCCTTGTTCCCTCGGCTCTGAATAGACTTTCCTCTATCGGCGTTCCGATCGTGATAGGAACGCACAACTGCCTCGTGTAGAGAAATCGCACGTACGAACGGGGCAGTTTAGCAATTAGTGAATGCGCGCTGCACGTACGCCCACTGGAATGAAGCCTGCCTTAGCCCACGGCCCCAAGAAGCGCTAGAGGCCAAAAACGTCTGCTTTTATACTGCGTAATAAGGAAATTGCCGCTGTCTGTAAGCTGACTGTCGCTTGCGCAATTAAATGCTTGGAGCGATCTAGATTTCATTAAAAGCCCCCTCATCGTCTTGAAGAAAGTAGGAACGAGTGGCGTCATGGCCAATCCCGTCACCCATGTAGAATGTCTGCGGCGTTTTTAAACGTTACTTGTTAGGAACATTAACGGCGACGCACAGGCTGACGCTGATAAGGTTCTGGTGACGCGAGACGCACGTGCGTATAAATGGTTTTGAACTTAGTTGGAACACGATCATGGTAATAATGATAGTAAACCCTGAAAGTCCTGCAGTATCAGCTGCTTGATATTTGCAAAGGCGCCTATAATACAGACGCAGACGTCGCATAGAGATTGAAAACGCACTGATGCAGAGGACACCTCCCAAGTAGCACACATTACGTGGCCCACCTGGGGCCCGTATAGGCAAGTTGGGCTTGGGCGACAGCGATAACACCCATGAGGGCCCCCTATAGGGATTGGGCTTGCGCCTGCTTTTTCTATCTGGGCACCATATAGGCGTGGAAAGGGCTAACTGAGTACATATTTCCACATCTGGCCCTCAAGGGTCCCGCTCGCGGAATTTTAGGGCCGATGCAAAGAAAATTTGGGCTTTGTGTAGAAAAAGCCTGGGCTAATCTAATTGGGGCTGCCCACTGAAAAGCGCAATAGGTCCCGCTTGGGTCGCGGCGGGGCTAAATACGGGTATGCCGGCGCATTGCCTACATGGGACCCTTGAGGGGTTCTCGAGGGATGGTCAAACGGAAATGTAGGTTTCATGCAGAAAATTCCTGGGCTGCCCCAAATGGGGCTGCCCACCAAAAACCTAGATAATTTCAGCATGGCCTGTAGCGGGGCAGGAAAGTGCTCCTTCGCGCTTATGCCCGGATCGGTCTCTTGCGGGGCACTTTAGGGTACATCCGATGCAAATGTGGGCCTAAAGCGAATAGTAAACGGGCTAGCCCAAATCGGGCTGCCCACTCAAAAGCTGAATAGGTCCCACGTGGTTTGCATGCGGGCTGAAAAGCGGGCATGCCGCCGCGTCGCCCACATGGGTATTTCTTGGGTTAATTGCGGGAAAATGTAACATATATTCGTACTCTATGCGGCAAAAATAAGATAAGCCCAATTGAGGCTGCCCATGAAAGGCCACAGTGGGCCTCAAATTGGCCATAGGCGGGCTTACCGCTCTGAAACGTCTTCGCCCTATACTTCAGGCACAATTTTCGTAGAGTAATTCATCTTATATCGGCCGCTAATTGCATCTTCTGGATTTTTCTTATAACCATTCTATGCATATCCATGCCATCAATAAAGACTATCTAATTTTACTCTAAAAACTATGTTAATTATGTAATATTGGCAGAAAATATGCGGCAGTAACTGTTCCGCTTTACGAGTATGTACTGAACTACCTCAAAATTTTTCCTGCGCTATTTCTTTCTTCTCTATTTACTCTTCTGTCTGCACGAGGCAGCGGAGGTGGCTCAGCTTCAGAGCCAGTAGCAGGCCCGTGCATTTTCTTTTCCTTCTTCCTACAGCCACAACAACATATTATTATTCTACATACACCACCGAAATGAATATTCAGTCCAACATTAGGGGGTTGATGTGGGCCAGCCCACATAATTGTAGTGAATTGGGAATAAATTTCTCTTATGTTACTGAATGTCGAATACAAGATAAATAAATAGTGCTCATGTTTCACACTTGATGGCTAATGGAACTTGGGCAGCCCTGAAAATACCAGATTCAACCCATGAGGGCAGCACGTGGGCGAGCCCGAAACGGAATTGCCCCCGCAAAGCCCGCGCCGGAACAATTCAGGTATTAGAGGGATTAATCAACATGCAAATTAAAACCTTGATCAATGGGGCGACATTGCCTTTACAAACGTAGGACCCATTAATGATTCTGGTATGCTGCCCAAATTCAGCTATCTGGGCTGAACGCTTGCAGCCCTATTTGGGCTGCCCACACGGATACAAATTGGGACCAATCGCGGCAAAATTGGGCAGAAATGCATGCCTTACATGGCCATATACCAATCAATCATCAATTACCATTCATTAATTAGTAAATAATGAATAACTTTGTAAGGTATTAATTATGTCAATAATGGCTAATTAAATAATTAAATACTTATTCCCCTACTTCGTGAGTAATCCATCAATTACTAATTAATTAGACAATTGATTTCTAATTGGTGAGTTGCGTAGCAGAATGCGGCACTAAGGCTTTCGCCTTTCACTACGTTAGTCGCTATAGTCTCTCGTAATTTTATTATGCTCTTGAACAAGAGGTTACTGGACACAGAGCTGGATTTTCGCACTCTGACAGCCGGTTCAAGTTATTGATATGCTGGAATCCTTAGTAATAAAGGAGATGTAGCTCGAGTAGTTAACTTCTTGTTCAGTGACCGTGTTGAATATCATCTCTCGTTTACTTTCATCAGGGAGAACACTCGAATGCTTCGACGAAGAAGCCATGCTGCAAGCAAAGTTTTTGATGCGTGGCTGCAACACGTACTGTTGAAAAGTACCATCAGTATGTCTTACCACTTTCCCTCGGCCGTTCGGTGGAATCATTAAAGCCACGTCGAAGACGAGCCAGTTGTATCCAGCTTTAGCGTTGGCGTCAAGTCAAGGAAATGAGCACGATAATGCTTGGTACAATACAGTAGGCCCAACACTTAAAAGTCTTAGTTACACAGTAGCCATTGTACTCTCCCCAAAACAAAAGTAGACGTATTAGCATATAAATATGGGGCTTCATTAGGCTGATGCGAACGACCAGTGAATGGTTCTCCAAACACTGAATGTATCAAAAGCAAGCTTCTTTTATGCAACTTACACACAAAACAAACAACCCATCGCTTCAAATTTTGTCAGGAGCTTACAAAGCTTAGTACTGGTGAAGTGCGTAAAACGAAAAATGAGGCTTGTCTTGTGAAACAACGAAACCAATACTCTAAGGATAAATTTTTGACGTATGGGAACGATCAAAGAGAGATTAGTTTGGGGAAATTTCCTTAATGTACAGAAGGAAGGCGATTTTACACAAGGTGCCCTAATGTGACAAATTGAACTTTCTAGAAGTCCGAGGTTCAAACACAAATTTCAAATGAAAAAAAGAAAAAAAGTATATAAATTTAAAAATGACTTGAACAGCGTCACCAGCTGGGCCAGCTCGCCAACATGCAACATAATCATGCAGGAAAAGGTGTCAAGGTATTTGTCACAAGCTGCCTCACATATAGAGCGGAAGTTACGGGACCTTTTGCCTCACATATAGAGCGGAACTTACGGGATCTTCCAGCTTCTTCGAGCATGCTTTGACATGAATCTCCGGGGTAGCGACCGGCCAACGCACGTCCTTGACGATGGGCCGCAGAGCAACCAGCCAAGAGAACAAAAGGCAGACAGCAGCACTTCCGCTGTGCGCTCTGGTGAGATGTAGTCTCTCGAGCACTTTCGCGGCTACTGGCTCTGGGAAAGTATTATTTTTCTTCACCGAGCTCGCGATCAACTCGTCGTTTCTCCCTCCTTTGTACGGCCGCCGCTACCGATCAACTCTGCGACTACGACGTCTCATCGGACAAGAAAGCCGTGAAATTCTTTTTGCCACAGACTGTCGGTCAATTAAATAATGGTTTCGACTTTGTTGAAACCTTGATATGGCTTAGTATTTTACGCTGTGTTTTCTGTGTTGCTCTTGCATCTACTTATTATATCTGGAATACTTGCTTTGTTATCTTTATAGTCTTCTTTTATCGCAGTAATTTGTTCACTGTTGGGGTTTCCCTCTTTTCATTTACCGAGTCGTCTTTCATCACATTCGTGCCATGGCGTGTTATTTTTTTATTGTATTCTAGTATTATGCAGTGTAATTTGGACTACTATCTATAAATATTCAATTATTTGGAAAAGAAAGTGACGTTCTTGAACTTATTCTTCAATCACACACCGACACACATATTTCACGGGTTGACCTGGCCTATAACTGTTCTCAAACCTCACAGAGGAACGACGGGTAACCGTAAAAGGGATCCCGCGCTTCTGTTGGCCGTAAAGGCGGAGGTTTGTGGCAGTATTCACACATGTCCGCTTCAATAATCTCGGCTTAAAGATTGACACTAAAAGCTTTTACATTCCTGATATACGCAAGCCGTAACAGAAAGAAGAAGCATTATAATATTTGGACTAATTCTGGAAAACAGTTCTCAAAAATATATTTTTTTCGCATAGTGTAAAATTGCGTCATAACAATTATTATATTTAAGATCATCCCTGAGCAGGCTTACAGTAATTTGCCGTGCATTTTTGCAAACGCGGACAGTGGGTTTTGTATGGCAGTATTAATTACTCGTTTTGAGCGCATGAGAAATTTCAGAAGCAAACCTTTGACACGCAGCGGAAGCTTCGACCGTTTCTATCAGCACTGCGCAAAAATATGATATACTACTACCTAATGGCCTCACGATTACTTTAACAAACACGGCCCACTGATTTTCTTTATGAATTTTAACTGCTCAATGTGAACACAGGAAAACCCGAAAATAATTTTTTCTTTAGATTTATCGCGAGCTTATACTATTCATAACAGCGTCTGGTACCAAAGCATTTAAAAAAATGTCGAAGTTGCCTCAAAGCTAAAAAGTGTCCCAAAAAACTGTACTCTTAAGAGTGTGAAGTGCTCGTAGGCGTTGCAATATACAAGCATGATGAACAGCTGTTCGCTGTAAGCAAGGTTTCAGCAAAAATCGGCTGATAATTTTGGACCACCAGTACTGTTAAGCTACGTCATCAAAAGTATGCAAAAGATAAACAAATCGCGTGTATCATTGTTTTGTGCAAAGGATACTGATGAGCATGGCTGTGATGCCGACGATTGAAAGGAGCGCCCTGGTGTAGAACAGGGGCGACGTCCTCCAGCGTGGGTCAGTGAGGTATTGGAGGTAGAGGTGGATAACCGTGGTCGCGTATCCGATGCCGAAAACCATGCACGCTCCGATCATGTGGGGCACGAACAAAGGCCAGTACTGCGGGAAAAAAAAAAACCCACCAATATCAGTGAACTAGTAGAGGTTCATTACGACAACAACAACAACAAAAAGGCAAATCACATCTGCACACCTATTTCGTAGGCAAAGAAACGGTGTCACGAAATCTCACTTAAATGTTGGTAAGAAATTTGCACTCGGACATAAGTGACAGGAGGCGCTTTGGTACGCACCTAAAGTTTCCAGGTACAAGTTGACATCTATGCGTGCTGGGATATCAGAATGGTAAGCAAACTGAATGCGACAGTGCACGTGAGCTGTCGTTATCATTTTTAGTAAACCAAAAATTAGAATACTTATGTGCGCTCTTTTTAAAACATTCCTGGTGTAATTGTGTGGAGAGTCAGTGCTGTCACCTAATTATTTGGCTGCGAAGGCCAGGTATGCAGCTTCGTTTGTATGTCCTCGATTACCGCACGATTCTGCTTGTTATGCTTTTGGTGTTCTGTTCACGGGGTGTAACGTTCCAAAGTGACTCAGACTATGAGAGATACCGTAGTGGAGGGATCTGGAAATTTTGACCGCTTGGGAATCGCACAGTACTCGCGCAGTACACCTCCACGAAAAAGAAGCCTCCGCGGCCAGGATTTGATTACGCATCCTTGGGCTGGGCAGTCGAGTGCCCTAACCCCTGCTCCGCCACTACAGTGGCCACTGTACCGTCACTGTGGGGCATTTCTAGTTATGTTATAACAGAAAAAGCAATCCGCACACACACACATCAACACGTGCGCATCACAGGCAGCTTTCTTTAAGCTATTCATTTGCAGCCCTTAGTGACATCGCAAGTTTTGGCGCAATAATAGTGAGAACAGCACGCCTCCTAGTTAGCGAATCTCAGAAAGAAGACTAATGTAAAGGTAACTGAAATATTTAATTAGCAATACCATTTTAAGGCGAGTGACTGCTCCGTAACCACTGCGAACATCCAAAAATGGTTTTAGCGGAACGAAACTAGAGTAGTCGCGAGGCTTTAGGACAACAAGAAAAACCACATATCTAGGATATAAAAGATCAGATTGATTTAATCATATTCTATTGGCAGCACATTAAGAGAGGTGGATTTAAAGTAGGAGAAGGCAATGGTATTTTTGTACGTATATCTGAACAGAGCCTAATCTATTGGGCGGTGCCATCCCAAGCAATGTTTTCCTGGCCGCGTCAGAAATAACATGTAATTTATCAGGCAGTTGCAACAAAAACAAACGTATTCATGTTCCATTGTATATAATGCTTGCTTGTTGTTTGATTCATGGCTTATGTGCAAGTGGTATGTTATGCGCGATTTTTTACATTTATTGTCCGGGTGGAAATCTCCCATTTACCTCTGTGTTCACATCAGAAGAAGCAACCAGACTCCTCTCATTATCATGCATGGCACGATACGCCAGATATTTTACAGTAAATCAGGAGCCAATCTTGAATGCTAAATGGCCGCAATCTGAACTGAGAGTGCAGCTGATAGCGAAGCGCATTCTTATCCTTATGTCTGTAACTGATCGCGTTAAAGCAGTTTGTGGTTTTCGAATAATTATGCGTGCTAAGTAATAGAGTGTTTTCGTTTCGGTTCGCTTGTTCCTCCACTGCCGGATTTCACTGGGCTTCATAGAGATCTCCATAGAGATAGAGTCTTCATAGAGATCTTTATTTTTTAATGGTGGCATCAGTCACCCGTCAATGAATATTGTACATGTTCTGCCCACTGGGAAAGGAAATTAAGAGAATCATCACTAGTGTCCAGAAGGTAAAAAATATCCCGATGAATGAAGATATTTGGGGCAAAAAACGTTTTGCTAAGTGCCATAAAGGGCCAGCATTCAGTTATGAAGCCCACGGCCGGTCTCGAGGGAGAGAGCGCGCGCTCTTTCTTACGGCCTTCTTAATTGCCGCGTGAACAATGGGAACTTTTCTCCTTGAGTCACGCTCTCCGCCGCCGCAAGGGGCGCGACCTGCTCACTGTTCGCTCCGCATCTGCTTCAGTGGCGGCGGGTGGCTTTTGCCTGGTTTCGCGCTGTCGCCCGCGGGTTTCGTGGTGAGTGCAGCCCCTAAATGAAAGATTACAGAAGGTAGATGCTGCAGCGGCATCCTGTCAGCGTGCTACATACGTGAATGGAGTCTTTATATTAAAAAACACTCGCTCAGCAAACGCTCGACAAGCATATGACATGTATTGCGGCATTGCATCTACTTTTGTTCATTTTAATCTGAATTTTTGCCCAAGCCTGTACAAGAAGATGAACAAAAAAAGTGAATGAGCAGTGATCACACCGAAGCTTCTTCAAGGCAAACATAACAGCAACAATGGCAAAACCGTCTTTCAGCGCTAGATGAGAAACCATCGAGGTAACACCGAAGATGAAAATAATTTTATAAAAATGTAATGTAAGTTCCACAATGCTTACATGACATAAAGTGTTAGTAGTATAACGTCAGAGTAAACGATTTTAAGTTTTGTTTTCAATTTTGCTATAATTTATAGATCATCAAATGTTTTATGTTGTATTATAAACATTTTAATTTTGCAAATAAACGTTGGTTTAATGAAATGTTTACATGATATCATGATTATTTCATGAAAAAAAAAAACAGGAAATCTATTTCAAGCACTAATTCCTAGCAATATTTTCTTCCTTTTTCTAGTATGTTTTTGAACTAATAGTTCCTTGTAACTATATGTGCAGTAATGCCTGCCTTAGAGCAATCGCTGCCCCATTATTTTGGTAGAATGCGTTGCTTATTACACATTCGCCACTGTTACTCAAGGGACACTCCTCAATTATGGATATAAAAGCTTTTCTCTGTGCTATTTATTCAGAGGTGACTATAGGCGTTGTATGTCGCGCTGAATTGCGCGCCTAGGCACCTAGTGTCGACACCAACGAAATCATTTCAGCTCTACTGCAATCAGTAACCGAGGAACTGAAAGAAGTGATGGTATCTCCTGTCATCCCATTACCCACTGTCACGTATTCTGGTTTAGCTTACGTCGCTGGATACATTGTGAAGTTAATCAGTGACTTCGGGTGTGACGCTTGTGCTATCCTTCTTGAAACCAGCGAAAGAAGCAGCCCCATGTACACTATTCTGCGAGGACAAGATTCTAGCGGACTGCATATTATCCAAAACCAGAGTTTGTAGCCCTCTTGGACAAGGTTGTGTCTTTTTTTGAAAAAGCTGTCGTGCACCTACCACACACAAATGTCCTTGAAGTCCTTCAAATCTTAATCCAGCCAGCACTTGAGAACTCACCTTTGCTGAGTTGCCCGGAAGGCATTGACAATAGCCAAGGTCCGCTTCTTTAATATGTGAGAAATTTCTCAGACTCCTTCTTGTCAATTATGCTAAAAAGGTGACAGACAGGAACGAAAGGCCAGCTCCTTATGTGCACAAACCGTCCAAAAAGATTTTGAGTCTTTAATTTTCTAGCCGCATGCACCGTTTTGATGAATGAGTGCAATGTGTTAACTTTGAAGGATATTTTTTTTTATTGCTTGCTGCTCTTTTCAATTATGCATATCTGTTTATGTCCATATTTCCTTGATTAAATGTTTTTTTATTACTGGTATTAAACTGACTAAGACTGTCTACGTGTGCGTCAGTCGCGAGACTACGTATTCATATGCTGTCTTTCAATCTACTGATTTATTTTAAGCGAAGCTAGAACAGCTCACTCCACTAGACAACTGAAATTTTAACTGTATGCGTAAATTTTTGTTCCTTACTCTGAATCTGAGACGCGCTATGAATTTTCGTCAGTGCCTGTTTTGCTCTAAACGAAAACGACAGCGGTTGACAGAATACTTTGAGTATCCACCGAACAGTTTGCCATGCAGACTAGCGTCAAGTCGCGCTATACCTGCTTACAGCTTTCAAAGGCACACTGCATAAAATGGTACATATAGCTTTGTGAAAAATTTAGGGGCAAAAAGTGTTGATGGAAGTGCACCCGAAACTTCATTCGACCGTGCGCGACAGCACTGACGAAGGCGCGCGCGCTCTCGCGCGCACGCGCATTATTGACTATTTTATTGCTCATACACGATAAATCAGACGCTGATTACAGCTTCTTCCTATAAGCCATAAGGGGTGAAATTTCAGGACCTGCCGGTTGCAACTGACGCAGGCGGAGCGAAGAGCGAGCGCGCGTTTCCCTTGCGCATGAACGGCTGTAGCGGAGGAGCAGCAGTGGGGCGGTGGCGACCCCACCGAGGCGCGGCGGGCGGTGGAAACAGACCCCATTGGAGAGGCCGTAAGAGAAGAGAGAAACGCGCTCTCCCTAGAGACCGGCCGTGTGAAGCCTCAGAGTGTTTCGATACACATAGTCAAGGACTCTGACGATGTTTTCTATGCGATAGACTTTGTTTTCCGCCTGGCTTGTTTTGTATAAAACAACGCAAGCGCCATAAAAACGAGCCTGTCACTCACCCACGTGCAATCCTTCCGCAGGTGTCCGGTGGGCGAGAGGGACACAATAATGCCGCCCAAGCATACAAGCACGCCACCAATGCAGCTCCAACGATTTGCGTGCTCCACGCGGACGTCGGTGCAATTCCGGTTCTGTTGCAGTACCATGAGGTACTTCATGTACATCCCAATGACACCTGCGATCATATGTGTTGGGACCTGGTTTATGCAGCGCATTACAAAGATATTTCAAAGCAGAGTGGAGATAAAAATCTCATTGAAAAAGCTTAATTGAGTCTCGAAGCGCTAACCAGCGCTGCTGCACTGACATGAGCAGTGTAACCAGCGCTGCTGCACTGACATGAGCAGTGTTTTTTTATTTTATTTTAAGTGTTTTGTGCTTAAAGGGCACGGCTACTTTAGAAATAGGAATGGGAATGTCTGATTTCTAGAGCGGCAAACAGACTCGGCTGTGTTGTCCAGCTTCCTGGAATAATTTAGTCCCGGATGAGTTCTAAGGTTCGTGCCTTTAGTTACCAGCGCAGCGATCATCAAAAATGAGCGGTAACATACAATTTATTTTCTCTCTCTTGCCCTGCGTTAAAGCGTTGCGAATCAGCGCCTTGCGCTTCAAAGTGCCTGGGGAAGATACTGCGTCATTGCATAATTACGAAGCGTACGCAAGACCCTACGCGACGCATCAGAAGTGTGCTGCGCGGGTTACTAATTGAGGAACAAAAATGGCACGCCCTGTAAATAACGGTCCATACCTCAAGTTCCATTTGTAGCCCCTTAACGACCTCGCATTCAGACAGCAGCAAAATTGAGACTGCAAGTCTTCCTCGTCTCTACAGAACCGCCTCTGCTCTCATGCCTGTAACTCCTTAGTTTGTCTTGCAGCAAGTTCTTTCTCGAACGCAATCTTGCACGCTTTTTCAAAGGACAATGCCTTCGATTAGTTCTGCTGCAAGGGCAGAGATGAGACCTTCAACTACTTCATGGCCGCGATGGCAATGTCTAGCGCACGCTAGTCGTCGTTATGAGGTGCGACTGCTTTGAGCAAGAGCAATGGCAAGGACGCTGCGGGCAATAGAGATAAACGTAGTTACATAACTCGTCCTTGAAAAACCTGAAAGCACCGGAATTCTCAGCATTGGCGTCAGGACTGGAATAGGCGACGGCAGCGTTAACCAGGTTGTCCAGCAAGTCTTTTTTAGTGTGTGTGAAAACGGGCATGCTTCCCGTTTCGCTCACGCTTGGCATGCAAACACGGAATTTTGAACGTTCAAAACATCGTTCCTGTCTTTCATGTGAATACAAAAAATGACCCCATGAATGAATGTCTCTTGTTATTCCTAAGTTAACGAAGGGATGTCGAAGGCCAACTTGGGCGCTTGGGCAAATAGTAAAGTGGGTAAGTCCCGTCTGAATTACGTTTATTTCCCCTAGGAATGTTCGTATCAAAATCTAAAAGAAAAAAAAAATGGTGTCTTTGCATGGCGCTTCTACCAAAATACTTCCTTCACTGAAAGTACGGTCAAAGAGGCCCTCTAGCTCTCAGCCTTTAAAATAACACTGTTACTATGTTTATAAAAAATGCACACCACATCCTCGAAACGATAAACATCGCACCCTGGACAGCTGTTAAAACTTTGATGCTGATATCTTCCCTAGCGTTGCCAGAACACCACAACATAACTGGACCTTTCATGCGTAACGATTAACCTTCTTTTGTTTGCATATAGTCAGCGGTATATTCGTGCGAGAAAAATACATGTTGGTTCGCGAAGAACAATGACGCTCATAAGCGAAGATCACCAGCACTGCCATGCGAATGGGAAATTTGAAGATCGGTGATGAGCGAGCCCTACTCACCTACAAAAGACGTCGCTGATAGGAGCAAGCCGAACACTATACTCTGCGGCGGGTCTCCCCCTGCATCGCTGCGAAGAAATGGCCAGAAGTCGTTTTGCATCTGGCCGAGCGCATGGATGCGACGTTGGGGATGACAAGTGACCGGTTCTCACCTTATGAAAGGAAGAATCGCGGGGGTGTCTCCCAGGTACACACTGATGAAGTATGGCACAAACAATGCCAGCAGGGAGGCCAAGAAGCCAGTGATGGGCACGTAATGCAGCTTCGTGAACGTGACGCACATGAAATCTTCACTGTGCAGGTTGTTCGTGTTGCTCACTGGAGCCGGCATGTTTAAACGTTCGAAGGTGGCACACTTCTTGAGTTCCAGGTAAAAGAATTAAGTCTAGTAACAGATTTCAGTTCGCAAGCCTTCGACAAGTATCGGTCATCCTTTTCTTGCGGTGAATGAATGTCTCCCTGCGAGTGGGAAAATAAGGCGTATGTGCGCACGTCTTAAAAAGAAAAGAAAAAGAAATAAAAATGGCCTCACGGAACACGGTTAATTTAAATAACTTCGAAACTCCGCAGGTAAGTGAACTACTGAAGATTACTTTTGAGCGACAACTATTTTCTTTTTCTTGCAAGATCACTCGTGAAGTGGTTATTAAGGTATTTCTTAATTGCTGCGCAATTATAACGACCTTTTTGATTACATGGATATTTTGGCTAATCAGACTGCGTAATCAAGATAAATTTACAACTGTGCAAGCTGTAACCGTATATCCGAGTTCATGACTAACGAGCATCCCCTTGACAGCCTTCCATGCTTTCGCGCTAAAATACGTTCAACATTTTCTTACATTTTTTTTTGGCCGTTACACGAACTACGTTGCTCAAGACTGGAAGCGATAAATAAAAGTTCTTACCGCTGTTTAAAGCTTGTCCAAAATGAGATCCTTCCTCGAATTACCGGAAAGCAAGGACGTCATGTAACTAGCATGTGGGAAAATACGCATGTATGCAGCACAAAGGATCACAAAACTTGACCTGTTAAAACCTGAGCAGTCGTATAATCGAAGTTACTGTGGTAAAAGAAAACACCCAAGCAGCAAATATAAGTATGAACCATTCGCATACTACTACTATCAGAATTCAACGGTTGCTTGAAGGTTCTGTTGATGACAAGATATTATCGCAAAGAAAGGCAGACACGTGCTCTGTCAGCGATCGTCAACTAGATAGAGTATTCGTTTGAAATGGTTGCAGATTGAAAGAATTAAGACCACGCCGCTGCAAGAACACGTGCCAACAGAACAGTCGAACACCGAGCAAGAGGCAGCTCTCACCTTTAAGCACGCTCGGAAGACGATACTGCGCGACCGATCTTTCTGATGCCACAACTGCGACGGCGAGCGCCGGTCCCACTGGCGACGTGATCTGGGGTGAGAAAGGAGGGAAGAGCTCAGTAGATTAGAAAGAGAAGACAAGAAAAGAGGGACGGAAGGTAAGAACAAGGCAATGATCAAAGCGTCGATCCGCAGAGTGAATACCATCATACGATGAGGGAAAAAGAAAGAAGGATCAAATGAACGAGTGGGACGGGGAGAGAGGCGGGTTGGCTAGACAAACAGCGAGCGGCCCCGTCACGAAAGCGAAGGTTAGGAAACTCCTAGCCACCATCCTTGGCGCAAGACGAGCGCGTGGTTTGGCACGCCCGCACATTTAAGCGCGTATACTTGCTGTCGTCGACAGAGCAGGTACGTCCGAGGCCTCGTCGAAGGCTGCCGGCACGCGCCGCTGTATATTTCTCGTCGCTGTCGCGTCTGCTGTATGCACCTTGACGATATGACGTCGCCGCACCTCGTAGAGAAGCATTGCTCGTGTTGTTGGTGTCATTATGTTGTCGAGAGGGTATAAGTGAGGACAGCATATAAGTGCCGGCTGGGGGAAGTAAGCCATAAAGGTAATAGGCTCTCATAAGGGGTGGGGGCATGTTGCTCAAATGTCAGCACGTTAAGACGCCATGTCTGCCACGAGCCAGAGTAATCTATTTCTGCCACATTTGACAGCGGCAGGTAAACAACAAGGTGTGCGTATCTACAGCTAATTGCAATTTACACACTTTTCGTTTCTGCATAATAGTGTTTGGAGTATTCATGTGTTCATGTGGGTGTTTCCGACGGAATGCGAGGCGAAAAGGAGGCAAACCAAACTGTATGTGAACTAATTTGTTCATAGCATTCTTAGTAGTAAGCTTCGTATTGTGTCCTTAGACAACTAGAGTTTTTTTCCTTTGTTTTCGAAAAGAATCCGTCAGCATCTGGTTGCGTGCACATTGTATCTTAGAGTATTTTAATAATTTTTGTTTGCATCAGAGCGCTCTGTGGTTGTTTCTGAGTCGCCTGCATTGCCTTGTGGTCTGGTGCACACCGTCCTGGTTTTCAACGCAGCGCTAAGAGCTGCTACTCAGCGCCCGCCCTTTCTTACTTGGGTCTTTCGTGTAGACTATTCGGTACACCCTCCCACTTTTTAACCTCAACGCACGAGCGTCGACCGTCGATTCGATAAGCGCTGTGTGACGGGGCACAGTGGCGAAAAGAGCGAGAATACGCGCGTGCGCGCAATGAGCACTGCGGTGCAGCTGTCCTCTGCCAGGCTGTTCTGGGAAAGGGACCTCACCCCTGCTTCTTTTGAGCACCGTTATCGTCATAATCCTTTTTTTCTTCTCTGAACGCTTCCATCAAGTTATAAATAAGCGGTCAGGTGGTAGCACTGGATGGAATGCGGTATACGCCCGCTGATTACACTACATGCGCATCAGCATTTTGTTTCTTTTTGCTATTAGTCACGTAGCACTTTCCTGCTGCGAAACAAAATGCAGGCGGTACCACGTGGCCTTTTCTCATCTTTTCCCAGCGCCATGCAGAAAACAGAAGGAAATGCAATAACGCACAAGAAAACAGGTGGGGTTGGATCCTGTTCCCGTAACAGCCTGGCAGAGGACAGCTGCACCGCAGCGCTCATTGCGCGCACGCGCGTATTCTCGCTCATTTCGCCGCTGTGCTGCGTTGTACGGCGCTTATCGACTCGGCGGTCAAAGCTCGTGCGTTCAGGTTAAAAAAGAGGGAGGGTGTACAATGCTCCAGCACTGTTTGCTCCACACTGTATCCTGTAACCCTCAGCGATACTTTAACCAATATATTTGTCGACGTGGTAGATATGTTCACATTACAGACGAAAAATCTTATCGGTGCTTTTCTTCCCGCTGCCATTCAAAGGTATAAAAAGCCAGTTAGTAGACGGCTATAGCCATGACTTGAAGTCGAAGAAAGGTTGGCTGCGGGACACGTATGCTGAGGATGGAACTACCCGCAAAGCCCTGCATGCATGCCGTGATTGGATAAGATATTCTTTCTGAACAGTGGAAACAGCATAAGATACCTGCCGAGATATATCGAAGCGGACGCACGCGCATACAAACGCACGCAGGTAGGCAGACACAGACGCACATACGCAAACGTGCGCGCAAGCACACACACACCCATACACGCACACACAGTATAATAAAGAAGAAAGCAAGCAATCGCTGGATAATCGTCGCCGTGGACCACCTCACTCGCCGCTACGCGGAGGCTGCAACCCTGCCTGCGGCTAGTGCTCGCGACGTGGCCTCTTTCATCCTGCATCGCTTCGTCTTGCGTCATGCGAACTTTTCAGGAAGCGTGGCCGCGTTTTCATAAGTGGTTCACGAGCTGCTGGATGCTTGCCACATAATACAAAGAACGACGAACACCGCTTACCACCCTCAAACCAACCGTCTCACAGAAAGAATTAATCAGACTCTTGGCGACATAGTCGCCATGTCGTACGTTTTTTCCGACGTCTCTAATAGGAATCAGGTACTTCCACACGTCAGATATGACTACAACAATGCCTCTCATGCAAGGATTATATTTTCCGCATTCTTTCTGTATACGGTCGCGAACCTTCTTGTCTGCAGGACACCATCCTTCCCTACCATCCAGATAGCTCAGAGTACATGTCCCTTTCTGCCGTTATGCGTGATGTGAACAGTGATCAGTGTGACATTCAAGATCTTCGCCAACATGAGAGCGATCACTAAGCCCGCTTCTGACTTTACTACCAACTCCTTCGTTTAGCTGTCTGCTCTGACTGATTCGAAATTCTCGGCAAACTGCCATGACCCTTGCTTTGTCTTGGAGCGTACATCTGAACAACTACATCGTGGAGCCGGCAACGCCTTCTTCGGATCACATTCGCCGCGGGCGAGAAGTCGCTCACGTTAGCCGCCTAAACCGCTTACTATGATACACTTGTCGCCTGCTGGTCTTGAGTTGCTAGGATGACTCCCTTCTTCCACCGGGGAAAAAATAAAGAAGACAATTCGCCGACATAAACGACGATGAAGGTTTGTGGGTTCCTCGGCGATAAGCTGTCGCGCGCACTTGAAGCTCTAGCTGCCTTTGCCGGACCCGGTATTGTGCTTGGCATCTCAATCGCCTGGCGGCACCGGTCGCCATCTCCAGTCTCCTGGACATCCCAATTAAGCCCTCTTAAATATATTGCCGCGAAGCATTCAAATCTTTGCTTGTTGTTTTCAACAGCCGCCGGCATACGGCCTTGTCAGTTTGGTTGTGGCGCACGGAACGAGTTTGTGCTTGTTCAAGCTCGGTATTGCGAAACGACCCTTTATCACTTTCTTTGTAGAGCGATATGCGCCGAGATTAGTCTAGAATGATCGCGATTATCACTGGAAAATGATTATCCCTATCATTTTCTAGTATCCCTTGGCTGGTTCTTGACGTTTCCGCGCCGAGTTAGAACTGAGCACTGCCGAATGCAACCGGCATTCGTGTCCGACGACTATTGAGCACGATTACTGCTATCGATGCTGCCGTGTTTCTTAGTTCTTTTGCGGGCACAAGTCAGCTAAATAAGGAGTTGATTTTATATATATATATATATATATATATATATATATATATATATATATATATATATATATATATATATATATATATATATATATATATATATATATATCCCAGCGACCTTGAACTAAGGTTTAAAAAGATATGGTTTGCCCTATCACAGTGAAACAAATTCAGAGATGTTAAGAGTACTACAGTTTATTAATTAGTAAGGACTAACTAGCTATTTTTAATTGTTGTCTTGAGAGAAAAGTATCAATGCCAAAGTTGTAGATCTTCTCGAAAAACGGACAGCTACTTTGTTTCCATCACGCCGTGACTTACGCCGCCCTATTTATAGGCCTTCAAACAATGGAGATTCCATCTCGCGACGATAAAATCCCAGCCGCGGCGGCCGATTTTCGAAGGAGGCAAAAAGTAAGGCGTCCGTGCGCTGTGCGATGCTAGTGCACTGACATTTTCAGGGCCCTCAATCCCTCGACTCAAAGTAGCAAGTGAATGACCTTCGAAGTTACCATGAGAAGAGTACAGGCCATACTCCAAGGAACTGTTCCGTGTTTTTTTTTTCTTTTTTTTTTCCAGATGACCATGGTGAAGTCCTGCCGTAACTGACCTTTTAGAGCTCTACGTAGTTATGGAGGACTCCTGGTTCTCCAAATACGTACGAGCTACTCCCTCCAGGGAGATCATATGTTGCAGATCTGAGCCATCGCCCACCTGTTTTAACAGGTCAATCGTTGAAGTATCTCTGGCCATTCTTCTTGATCTTCGTGTAGGAAAGCTTGGAAGGTCGGTGGCTCTAACAGCTGCAGGAGCGCGACGGATGGCGAGGCAGTTCGCGTACCTAGTTCAGGCTGAGCGGTGGTTGAGGATGGTGCTGGACGAGATGCCCGAGTCGTAACGGTCGAGTGAAACTCCAGGGGACCAAACTGTTTGTCGGCCTTGGAGCTGGCGGCTGCCGTGGTGTGCAGCCGTAATATTGATGGCAGCTAAATGACCTCCGCGGACTCAATTCACGGCTTGCTAGGGGACTCCGAGGCGTGGAGTGCACTACCGAGCACTTAAACCAGATATCACGCCTAGTTCGCTACGTCAGGCGTTGTTCAAAACGTCTGGGCAAGAGGGTCTGTGGGGGATGACGACGGACGTCGGTAGCAGCCAAAGCGAGAGCATCCGCTCGCCGGACAACAGCTTTTTCTGGCTCGGATGCGAGATAGCCGCGCCATCGTTGTTCGAAGAGAACGATGACGACAAACTTACTATGTCAGTATACAGACCAACACGGATCTGTTACGTAGTAAGATGCAGTGGCGCTGCTATCACCAGGCCGACTGGGGTTGAAAAATAGTAGAGCCCATATGGATACATGGAAGCAAAAACTTCAACTTTTCTGATATAACAGGGCACCTTTGATACCATACTTTAGTTTAGAGCAACCATAAGTATTCTAGAACAGGTTGTGGAAGCACAGAGCATCATTTGGAAGACGGAGTATTTTTAAGATGCAGCGAAACGAATGGGCGTACGAATAGGGATTGCGGCCCACAGAAGCACAAGTAAGCAAAATTTGTCAAAATATTTTTCATTTCGCAGAGCACCAATAATGGAGGCAGCATGTGGCATAGTATTTAAAATCATATGAAAGCACTCTATATATAAAATATCCATCTAATTGCATGCTTTGAAGCCGGGCATACCGCAGAGAGGCTGGCTATTTTCCAAGCTTCTCGTGTCGTCCAAGTTGCTGCCACTCACAGTATATTTCCTCGAAATACTGTCAGTCAAACGAAGCAAATGTTTGCGCCGAGGACACTCTTCACACGTCACGGTAAACGAACAGCATACCGTAGCTAATGGCCTACACAATGGTCACACACAGGTCGCGCTCATGGGGGCCGTAGCCGTCTGCGCTCGAACCTAGCGTGTCGTCTGCGCCACCGTCTGCTACAGTATCCCGTTCTCTTTTGTTCTCTTGTTATGGCGTTTGGGCCGTTTAGTTTGAATAGCAGTGTTACTAAGCGAATAAACGCATACGGCAGCTTGTCAAGCTACGTGAATAGTTAGCGCGATTCAGGAAAGCGTCTAGCAGATACAGGGATATGTCTGGTTCCGCAAAAGACATTTTCAGAGTGTGTAAATATATATTGCATTGGAAATCGCGTACGTAGACTTTGCCATTGTCTTCTACAGTGCGCTCGCCAGTACCAACCAGCCGCTTCCATCGGTGATCTGTGAAACGAGAAATATATTTTGGCAAGTTTTGCTTACATGTGTTTCTACTTGCCGGAGTCTTCATATCACCGTATGTTTCGTGGTATATTAAAGAATACTTCTCATTTAAAACGAGGTCTCATACTTTGCGAACTTGTTCTATGATGCCCATGGTTGCTAGAAACCAAACAGCAACATCACAGGCATCAAGAAGCTGCTTTGAAAATTTTCGCTTGCAAGCACTCCTACAGCTATTTTTTCACCACCACTCTCCAGCCCGGTCCACGAGCGCCCCCATTTGCAAACACGGTGTTGCTTTATACACTGCATACAACTCAAAGAAGCAGCAATCAAATTACAAGAACGAACTTGGCGATGTGAGCTCATTTGACCTGACTGGTTAGAGCTTAAGTTGAACCACGCTACAAGCTAAAGCATGGAGCCCCAGCTGAGACTGCAGTGTACTGGATTCTCTCCGATCAGTTTCGTTATAAAACCTTTAATTAACAAAGAAATAGAGGTGGTGATTTTCAGTATCCTCCCCAAACATCAATTCTCTAATCAAGAATGTCATGCAAAATGCGAACTGCCTCGTAGGTTCGGCTCAGCCTCGAATCCAGGGCCGTGCTAAAGACACAAACTGCATCAAGAATAAATACTACAACACTCTCTTTCCAGTAGGTGTATCGCACGCTCGCTGATTGAGGGCTTCGTTTCGGCTTGCTTCTTACACACCACCGCCTCTCTTCACACATACGTTGCTAGTGAAATTCTCGTCTACAGTGATGCGCTCCCACGCGTCATCCGGTGCATGTCGCCTGACAAGAACAACAGGTAAAAGGACACAAAATCGCTATTCCGAATGCGACGGTGGTTTCTGAGCACAAGGGATGTGTCTGATTCCCACGCTTTCAGTACTGTGCCAGAGTGAGTAGTATGTGGTTATTTATTATTAAATATCAAGAACGAAGGAAAAGATGTTTGCCAGCCCCGGTATCTGCTATCTGATATCTGAAGCGCCTGAAGTGAGGCGACGGAAATCAAGACATGGTGAGGAAGCAGTAGAGGAAATCAAAGAGGTGAGCGACAGAAATGACAGGATAGGTTGAATAAACAAATGAAGAGAAATATATACACTGTGGTACAATATGCAATAGAAAGCTTGAGGCCCGATATTTCCGCTATCTGTCGCCAGGTGACGCTGGTCAGAGGACCCTACCGTTGAGGGAATGGAATCACGCTATAGGGGGGACGGTAAGAGAGGGGTAGAGCTTGGCAGCAAAACTGGACTCGGGTGTTGAGGTAGTCGCAACCGCGAGGCGAATCCAAGTACAGAGGCACGCGATCCGCGCTCGTGCTGTGTCCATGTCACTATTTACAACGCACGCACGCGCGCGGCACACTCTACAAAATACTGATGGTCGATGTGGGGCGATCGCCAGAGTAAGGCCTTAATAAAGTTCATGGGCGCTCCTTGCCGCCTCGCCGGATAAGACAAGCAAAATTTCATTTTCCGTGACATTGGGTCACAGTGCCAAAACGCACCCCGATTGATTTTTTTTTTTTTTCGTGCGCTCTGCGGTTGTTTGAGAATCGCCTACATTGCCTTATGGTCTGGTGTACAGCATCGCGGTTTTAAACTCACTACTAGGAGCTGCTATTCAGTGCCCAGTAACTCTCATCCTTGAAAGGCGCCATTGATACCCCACGTGGCGGAGCGAGCGGCTAGGTGCCTTCCTGAAGGGGCCATCAGCACAGATTTCGAGGCTTCCGCGAAGACGGCGGTGGTGGTCACATATCCGGTTACTTTACCCTGCGAACTGTGTATTTGTACGGCTTTTCAGCTCAGAAAAGAAATATCCTTCGGCAGGTGGCGGCGTCAAGAGAAACGCATCTGGAATTGAACGGAAGCCTTGCACTAATTGTTAAAAAAGTGCGCACTTTTCGAGATATGTTAGTATATCTCTACACTTCACAGCATTTTACTCTGAAATGGCTATTAACAGAGAAATGAAAATCAGATGAAATGAAGTCAAACTTAATTTTCTTTCGCACAAAGTACCAGATTGGAGCCACCGCGAAAAGCTACTGCTACCAGGAGTTTGATGAGGCTACCGGCCGCCAACTCATGAAAGCAGCAGAGACAAAATACAGAAAATCTCACACACACAAGAGGGCGTAAAATGTCACAGTGATAAGAAATGTGCTTACATAAAACGTTCAGACAAAAAAAAAATGTAACATGTCCTTTAAAATTTTCTTGTAAAACTTCTTGTAACTTGTTCTGGTATTTAAGGCATGAGGACACACTTGTGGGAATATATTTAAAGAAAAGTATTTTTTCTTACTCTTTTCCAGCTGTGGACACGCCGTGTTGGTGCAATGGATAGGGCGCTCGGCTACTGTGCCCAAGGATGCGGGATCGAATCCCGGTCGCGGCTGCCGCTTTTCGATGGAGGCGAAAAGCTAGGCGTCCGTGTGCTGTGCGATTAATGTACGTTAAGGAACTCCAGGTGGTCGAAATTTCCAGAGCCCTCCACTACAGCGTCTCTCATAGCCTGATTCGCTCTAGGACATTAAACCCCACAAACCAAGCCAAACCTTTTTCAGCTGTTCGGCGTGTCATGTAATTGCCGTTTGTGGCCACAAAGGCTCCGAACAAAGTTTTGAAGTGTTATTCTGTATCATTTTAAAATATGCTAAGTTTGCTTCCACACGCAAAAGGCAATACCTGAAAAGCGACCTTCCGTGTACCATAATGCATTGCATTTATCTAGCTTTGCTTTGTAATATATATGTGAAAGAATAAAATAAAAGATGAATGGTGATTTTCCAGATTATTGTGGTAAGGAAGCTAAAGAACTGTAGAGGTTCATGTATTGTTGAGCCAAGTTACACGACCGTAAGATATCGGCCACAGCCGTAGTTGCTGCTACCGATTCGAGCGTGGCTCATTTCTGCGCTCGGTAAGCGTGTCGGCAACGGGATACTCGGGATTCTTGTTGTTCGGCGGTCTCGGCAGCCTGTCTGCGACGGTTGCGGTCGGTCTTTAGCGACAGTGGCTTTCTATATGCCACGCCGCTATGCCTAGTTGCTTCGCCCGACACTATGCTCGCGGACCTCGCCCGCACTCGCTGTCAATCCAGAAAAGATGGGATATATGTCACCGCGCGTTCGAGTGTGTTGCAGTTTTACACGAGGCGTGGTTGGCTGCGACGATAGCAGATTGTCACCGACAAACGTGGCAAGCAACAGAGCAACCGAGCAGGCTTTTTTAATGAAGCGAAGTTCGAGGTATAAGAGGATGACGCTCAGCCACGTGCCAAGACATATGGCGCCAGAAGATGGACAAATACGGTTTTATTCTGGTGACGTGAACTATTTCAGGCTTCGGCTGTCGAGAGGAGCGGACAGTGCCTTGTGGTAGCACATCGTAGTTCACTGCTCTGAGGCGGCGGAGCACCTCTTAGGGGCCAAAGTAACGCCGAAAAAGCGTTTCAGAGCGCCCTCGCAACCGCATTGAGCTCCACACCCAGACGTGGTCATCGGTCGTGTAAGCGTTGCAGTTTGAACATCGCAAAGCGCCCCAGCTCGCAAGGTGGTCCCGAGTTGGAAGTACGTTGAAATCCCAGAACTCATTGGATAGCAGGAAAAAAGTTAGGGAGAGGTCTCCACCTTCTTTCTGATGATTTCCTACTTTGGTCTTAGTTAAGCTTCAACACTGATACTGCTCCTGCAGTTTTAGCTGCCCGCATGGCCCGGACGTTCTCATCTGGGTATTGACCATGACAAAACCTCATCAAATCTGTGAGGAGCTATATAAAATGTCTGTGGAAGCTCTGCTTCTATCGGTGTGGTAGGAGAAAAGCACTCGCACCACCAATACAGTGCAGCAAAATACTCCATCCGTGATAGGGCTCGTCTACAAATAACTTTATTACTGTTTTCGCGGCAAAACGTCTTGTGGTAACTTGTAATAGTGGAAGTCCTATAAGCCTGTCCTCTATGTGGACAAGTTTATATACAATGGGCAAACAACACGAGCAGGCTTTCCAGTCCGCAAATTGCGAGCAGCAAGCGCTTAAAGCCTCCTAGAATGCGGCGATGCCATGCGGGCAACTCACGCGACGTAGAAAGCATATGCCACCACATACGTTTTTAATAAAAGGGCATTTATGTGCAGCGTCAGTTCGTGCGAATATATTGAATCAACGGAGGCTTGAGCGCGCCTCGCCGGACGCGCTGGGCGAAACTCTTGACGATGAAAAGAGCACTCCTATATTTCTGTCACATGAATACTTCCGATCCTTATTGAGCTCGATCTGCATTCAAATATTCAAGAAGTATTGAAGGATCCACTGCTACATGGCCGTTTTAAAGAAACACTGAGAAGGGTCCTTCGTGCGCGTTAGGTGACGTCGAAGGTGGCGACGCCCGCTCTCGAATGCGCTTGAAAACTCAAGAGAGCTTGAGGAAGCGGCTTCGAGTCAAGCACGCTCGGGCTCAATCGCGCTTGAAAGCTGCCGTGTGACGACCTCTTCTGCATTGAGTTGAATGCAGATCGAGTTGTTGTTTTTTTATTCGAGAAGTTTGCCATCAGGCACATTGAAAAGGGAAGGGGGAGTAGGAGGAAACTAGAAGAAAGAGTGCACAGGTCTGCCTTAAATAATCGCACAGGTTGCCGATAAACTGATTGTTCAGCGTCCACTTCCTGTAGTCACATTCACGGTCCCATCGCAGGCCTACTTTCCGTAGGTAACACTAGACAGTTTTAGTTTCACGTGCGTACAGAGTTACGTACGCAAACGTGAGAAGTCTATCGTGCGCTGCGCGAATTTCGCCAGGACTACTTTTAGTTTCACGTACGTGGTGTACACGAAAAACTGTGCGTACAGCCTTGTCCACTTCTAGCTAGAACACGGTCACTGCTTTCAAAGCTTCATTGCGCCTTACGCGGCCATGGAATAAAGCTAAATGGCAGGCCATTCGAAGCACCACCGCAGGGACCTTCTGTGTTTGTGCCGCTTTGCTTCGATATGAGCCCACGCTGGAGGCAATGTCGCTTTTAAAGCTGTGCCCCTGTTATAGCTAGAAGTGGACGACCCTGTATGTGTTATGCCGCGCCATCTATAGTACAGATGAACCAAACTAATTTTGTTCAGTCGAGCTGCCTTGAGCCGAGCCATGCTGCGGCCGTAGCCAAGAGTCGGTCGAATTGGAAATTGCTGTTCTCAACGTCGTTGCTCTACAGTGAACAATTAGCAAGACGCATACCTATATGCGTCCACCGAACAGCGTGTCGCATGCAGTCTTCGAATGGATTGCATTCTCTCACGTCGCGAAGCATATCCAGATCGTCGCTTTTGGAAAAGCGAATTCGCTGGGCAACAGAACTCATGCTTACAGCTTCACGACCTTTCCCCTACAACGGATTGGCTCTGGTTGGCTGCCGGCTTGCATCTGGCACTCTAGCCGCTTCTCGCTCAACTCTGGTCTGGCGTGACCTCGCGAGATCGTTGCTATGACGACGACAAACGCTTCTGCGTCAGGCTTAACAGCTGAAAAATCGTCCTTCTATCTAAAAACAAAAGGCTATTTGTCACTTGAAACGTTACGCGAAGGTAAGATTGGGTAAGCTTAAAGCGAATACAACAGTTTAGAACACGATATCGCGCCGAGGAATTAGCGGCGAAGCTGTTATTGCTGTGAAGCGGGCGGGCAGGGCGTCGCCATGTTGTCAACTCTACGTACGCCAGCAACGTGAAGACGCCAACGTGAAAATCCGAATCTCATGTACGTCCGTAAAACTCCCGCAGACTCTTCACGTTCTGCGCATGCGCACTGGTCACACGTAGGCGCTTCACGTACGTAAAGCTCCCACGTACGTGAAACTAAAACTGTCCACTGTCTCACAGGTGCCGTAGCTGGGCATGTCCACAATAGATGCTTCCCATCGCACAGTTCCGGTGAAGCAACACAATGAGGGCGCTTTTCGGTCACTTGTAAGCGTTGATCACGCCACCGATGACGCACAGAAGGGGTCAGAGCCGCTCCTGCCCGAATCCCGTGCACAGATACCTCCTCCTCCCGAGTGATATTACGGGGGAGAGGGTATGAACACGGAGGAATTAGAGCACGTGTTCGCTGGCGCACAGATTCTTTCTCGGAAACATGGGACATGAGTGGATCTGGGGGAAAGGGGGAAGTTGGCGGGATGTCTAATGTGTCAAGGTGGGTCATTTTAACCACATGGATATTATCAAGCGAATACTTTCGATCCGCATTGAACTCGATCTGTATACACTGGATTCGCGGCCATGCATATCGAGTTCAATGCGGATCGAAGTATTCGCTTGACCTGTGCAAACAGGACACCTCGGGGCAATGCATTTGGGAATGAGCCAAATGACATGAGACCATTTTTGGATTAATTTTGAGTTCCAGAGAATTCAGCGTACTCATCGAAGAAAAAGAAAGAAGCATTATTGAGAAGCTTGCAACATTACGCAGAAAAAATCAAATATCATCCGCAGAAGCATGAAAGGCGCACAGTGTCCTGTCCGGTGAGTGGGAAGCCCCCTGGATTCTGCTATCTGCTCTCACCACCCTCGAAGAGGCAGGACAAATAAAACAGCGACAAGGGAAAACCTCACATCACGTGACACTGGAAACTCCCCGTATATTCTGTCGTTCCCTGAGAGCTGGTTGAACAGACCTGCATAAAGAATCCACACTCTATCCGCTAAAATCTCTGGTAAGCCAAACACCTTACAAATTGAAGAGATAGTCATGCTCGACCCTGTTAAATCTCTACAGCTAATCCACATTTGAAACAGAAATGCCACATATTGCCTTGGATGTCCTACAAAATAATGCGCCTAAAAATGGTTCGACCAGGGACTGAAAAGCATTGAATTAGGTAGGCTTACCATCGCCCCTAAACACAAACTAAGGCGTTGCGTCAGTGTTGCTGCAATAGTGTTTTAGTCTGTGCTGACCAGGACATTGGGTCAGAGATAGCATAGCAAGTTTTAAAAGAAGGACAATACGGACTAGAAAAAGAACATGTGGCTTCAGTCCCTCGGGAATAAAGATGTTAGCTCAAGTAGTCAAAGTATCCCCTGAAACGTTGAAAAAAAAAAAAAAAGTAGAAAAGAATCCCGTCAGAATAACATCAGACCCTAGTGCTGTAGTTTTATTAATTCTATAGTCAGCGTTGCACGAACCTCGTTTTTAGAAACCGAATAAAAATATGATTCCAATCTCACCGGGCGGCGAGAGTAAGCCATAAAGTTCAAAAACTCTACCAGTAAGACCAAAAACCTCCTCCTGATGCTCTGCTTTTACGAGCGACGTGAAATGTTACAGGGAATTTCTTTTAATGTCCTCACAATTACCAGATTATGAACCATCTGGCATAAAAACCACCCCGATACGAGTGGAATTTCCTCCCTCTTTCGTTGCATTACATGCTCGTTGGACGTTCACCGAAGGCAAACACGACGGCATCGAATAATTTGTATCTGCATCAAATCCTTAACCTATAATTTTATTACATTGCATGCTCACGCCGAATTTGAAGATATTTACTCAAAAAAGGCCATTAGCGGCCTCTCATTCTGAAAAAAACCTCATAAAGGCCTTAGAGCCTTCTTTAGTGCCTCTGTAAAACATTTTCGGTGGGTACTGCCTTCATGCAATAGTATCTGCCGCCATGCGCCCCTTTAATCCTTGCTCCTTGAGTCAGCTGATCAACTTCTCGCAAGCGATTCGGACGGTGCCTGAATTTCAAGATCGAAAAGAAATGCCTTGCTCATTCTCTTACATGTACTCTTGCATTGACATCGCGCAGGTTCGAAGAATAGCGCGTCACCTACACCACTACATGATCGCTAACAGGCTTGATTCCTCGTGCAAAGACCTGAGTACACACAGCTAAGGACTGGAGATGCGGTATAACCACAGGTGCGACATATGTTCGCTGCAATCGGCTAGTTGAGGCACCCCTCCGCCAAGTATAGGAACAAATTCAATGGCATTTAAAGTGAGCCAAGAGTCTGATAACGCATATTTTGTAACAAGGAGCTGTAACTCTTTTGCGTGATAATTTAATGCATCATGCCCATTGATATCTCTTCAGGCAATCAAAACTCAGTTGGTCAAAAGAGAGGTACACTGCTGGCCATCCAAAAAGTAGCTTCTGATTAATTTAACGAAATCATTTGTCATGCTTCTAGTTGCATGTACATAACCATTCACAAATGTCAAGAATCCAAAAATATTTCCACTGCAATCACTTGTCCATCTAATCCAAAAGTGAATTGGGCACCAGTGCTATATGGGGTGAAAAAAGTCTGTGCCCACACAGTAGAATGGTGAGTCCATCAATGAGAAATGCCTCCGCTCTCAAACTTTTCAGCAAATCCATTACGTCTGTTGTCCGGACTTTGTGCACTTGGGAAGGAATAACTTACCTCTATGCGCTGCCTTCGCAAGATGCGTGACTTGTCTTCGTTTACCTATACTGCGGAAAACACGCACATCAGTGGGGAGAAAACAGGACCCTGCCATTTTGAATGCTGCACGAATTATAACCAATACAACAGGAATAAAAAAAAAACGCACTGAAAAAGAGAGGCACAGAATGCAAAGCATTCTACGAAGCTGGGCAAGATACCAAGGCACACGCAGGCAGATAGGCGAGGAAAGTAATACAACGAAGACAAAGCGTAGGCACGCACATAGTGCATCACGTAGTCAAATACGTGACAAGAAAATACATGAAACAAGACTTGCAACAGGAGCACGTGGCGTCGCTCGATGACTTACACTGTAAAGGCGCTGATGAGTGAAAAATCCGCCAATATTTCCACACGCCGAACCACTCCAAGGTCGTGTACAACCAGGATTCACTAACAAGCATGCAGCTTAACTGTGCACGCAAGACAAAAAAAACACACTAAACCACCACACATACCAAAGGGCGTCGTGAAGTTCGCTGCAAAGGCAAACCACAACCCCATTAACGGGGAAGCGACGCTTTGGCAGGAACACCCCAGTGCTGCAGATGAAAACAAAACCATGCCGCAATATAACAGGATCATCATTATGGTTCCATGGACTCAGAATACAAGAAACCTATTATTACATCCATGCCAGATAGACTCGCGGGGATGCCTTGGCCCTCTTGTTGGCGCCGCCGGTGCTGCCGCCGCAGAAACGGTGTCATCTCCGGCAGATGTTGGCTGCTTCTTAACTTCCCACTGGGAGTGAGCCTGACGGGTCTTTCCGCAGTTCCGCAGAGGCGGGAAACAGCCCGGCACGTATCGGTCTCATGCCGCAGAGGATGCCTCGAAATGTCCTTCGGCTGAATACCGGGAACACATACGCTTGATTCCTCTGTATTGCGGTATATCACACGGAAGCCTGTCCAGCTTGACCAACCTTGAGCCGTTTTTAACATCTTGTTCGGGAGAGAAAGATGATATTAGTAACGACACTGACCTGGCCGTACGAGGTAGGTAAACCATCAAAAGCACCACTGGGGCACCCATCTACTCCAACTCCAATGG
Organism: Amblyomma maculatum; assembly: GCF_055883805.1. Taxonomy (NCBI): domain Eukaryota; kingdom Metazoa; phylum Arthropoda; class Arachnida; order Ixodida; family Ixodidae; genus Amblyomma; species Amblyomma maculatum. Next base: position 102,065,139 of record NC_139347.1, on the reverse strand, counting down.
TATGCCCCATGACAGGCAAGTGTGAAAGATCCTCTTGCCACCATTTTGATCGCCTGCGCAAACGAACTAACAGCCGCCAGGAACCTGCAGCCGTCTAGATTCTCCCTGACACCAAGATACGTATGATGTATTCTGCCGAGCTTGCTTGCGGGCCGTTCAGCAGAAAATACTGCGCCTTCGTCAATACATTTAATATTTTCCGGCCAAAGCATCAACACAGATGCGATAGAAGCGATATAGAAGCGATCTACTGAACGAGCACACGCAGATCTACCCCTACCGAAATCGATTTCGACGACAGCAGCGATCACAAATATCACCGCATATGGAGCCCCACATCTTTGCGAAAGCGAGCACACAATGCGGCTATATCCATTTGACGTTTTAAACGCTTAATGTCCTGTCTTTCATAAACGTCAGCACATATGTGGCGTCAGGACTAGAAGCTGTCTGCTGGACGAGCACAGGCAGAACTACCTCTAGCGAAATGGATTTCGATGACAGCAGCGATCACAAATCAAACCACATATGGAGCTCCATATCTCTGCGAAAGCGGCCACACAACGCAACTAAATATATTTGACGTTTCAAACGCTTAATGTTCTGTCTATCATAAGCGTCAACACAGATGTGGCGCCGGGGTTAGAAGCTGTCTACTGGGCGAGCACAGGCAGAACTACCCCTATCGAAATTGATTTCGAAACCAGCTATCACAAATCTACCATATCTTTGCGAAAGCGGGCACACAACGCAGCTGAATCCATTTGACGTTCTAAACGTCTAATGTCCTGGCTGTCGTCATCGTCAACGCAGATGTGGCGCCCTGGCTAAAAGGTGTATGCTGGACGAGCACAGGCATAACTACCCTCAGCAAAATCGATTTCAACGTCACCAGATGTCACAAACCTACCGCTTATGGAACCCCATATATTTATTAAAGCGGGAGCAGAACACAGCTAAATCCATTTGACGTTTCTGCTTCATATATTTGTAAAAGCGGCCACACAACGCAGATAAATCCAGTTGACATTTTAAACGCTTGATATCATGGCTGTCATAAAAATACTAGATGAAATTAGTCCAGCAGAACCAGTTGCCACATTGGCCAGCTAGATTTTCCCAGGTGTCAACACAAAATTTCCTTTTTTCCCGCGAAATATTTTTCCTGAAAGAATAATTTTAGAGTGGACACCTCCAATGAAATTCATAGGAAAAGTAGCACCATAAGTTAAAATTTATCCCAGGCATATTATGGTGAAGGTGATAGCTCTTCCTGGCGCCTTCTCGAAGCTGTCAGTGCAGGCTGACACCAGCCATTGAGTTTCCAAGTATATGCTATTCAGAAACTCTGTGACTTAGCGGCCTGCGCTAACCCCTCCCCTTAGCCACTCAGTACCTTTTCTCCAACTTATTACCCCGTTCTCATCTTTCCACCACTGTACCAAGGCCTCATCACGTCCACGGCACAAGGACCAAATGCGTCCCCTTGTTCGGAATAGCTGTTCGGAATGTATCTGAATGCGTTTCGGGAATCAGTGTGTGCGTAAAACGATGTCACACATGATACTATGGGAAAATAAAGATGTCACCTTCGAACCTTCCTAAATGTGAGTCTGGAATTCCACACTCTGGGTGCTTGTGCGGGGTGCCACGCGCACTATTCATTGCCTTTGCAACCAAGGCCAGGCAGGAAAGTGAAGACGGGCAGAAATTCTGCTCCCTTCAGAGGCCAGTGCGGCATTTTCACTTTGCACACATTTTCCCGCGGAAACATACATGTAACAGCAGTTTCCAGCACCAGCAGAAATATTCCACATTTTTATTGGGTTGAAAATAAATTTCCCTTTATTCCTTGGGAGCTTGCATTTCCCACGATTCAGCAACACTGTGCACAACTCATCATCCACTGTAATCTAACCCAACCACAAAACATTATTATCCCGTTGTCATAAACGACGACACACTAAATGCCCAATCACTTTTTCTCTACACATTTTTCCGAGGAAACATGCAACAGCAGTCTCCAGAGCACCAGCTGAAATTTCCCACAGTTTCAATGGGTTGAAAATGAATTTCCCTTTTTTCCTTTGGAGCTTGAATTTCCCACAAAGTGGTAAATTTCAAACGATTTGGCAGCAATGAGCAGAACCACAAAACATTTTTATCCCGTCATCAAAAGGAAGACATGCAAAAATTTACAAGGGTTCAACGCTGCTGAACCAAATATTGAGCGAAAGCATTAGCTGCGGGTGACCCAGCGTTCTTCTTCTTCTCTTTTCCTTCTTCCTCAGCCCATACATAAAGCCCCGCTTTAACCAAGCCGTATGAACGTGCCTTAATGCCCTATAGGGGTAACGTGAATGCCAGGGTCCCAGCAGGCTGATTTTTGACATAACCGTCCCATGTGAAACGAGAGACCCAAGTTGGCAGCTCCTGCCAGCCCATCTCTCGCTTTTGTGTCACATGGGTTGTGACGTCACGCGCTACGCCGTGGCTGCGGCCGCGCTACGCCGACCGCTTGAGTTGGTAGCACAGATCCAAACCCTAGTGTCACGTGGGGTGTGACGTCACAGCGCCACGTGGGTGCGGCCGCGCCACGCCGAAGGCTCGAAACCTAGAGTAGTATTGCGTTCGCAATAAAAATGCCCGATCACTTTGTCTCCACATTTTCCAGAAGGAACCATGTAACAGCAGTTTCCAGATCACCAGCGGAAGTTTCCAACATTTTTAATGGGTTGACAATAAATTTCCTTTCTTGCCTTGTCAGATGGAAGGTGCACTTGGGAGCTTGAGCTCCCCACAAAGTGGTAAATTTTAACAATGAACAATACAGAAATCACCTAGAAATCAAAACCTCTCATATCCCAGGCAACGATAAAACATTAATATCCCATTGTCATAAAAAAGGACACACAAAAAACGCCTAAATAGTTTTCAGATAATGCCGGAGCGCTGAGTGAAGAACTAAAAAACTACACTGTGCTCTAACTCTTATCATTTCTTGCCTTGGATTGCACAAGGTTGTTATCAAATCAGCATTTTGCTCACTCCATTACGTGAAATTTGTTTGTCGCTATCAACCCTCCCAGATACCCCGAAAGATGACGCCTTCACAAACGGATGGTACAGCAGGAGGGGGAGGTACTGTCGCGGAGGATTGATTGTGACAGGTCTTGTCGAGCTGAAGCGAGATGGCGGGGGAACGAGGAAGTTCGGCGGGGCCTCACGCAGTCGGCAGGAAAATAAGGAGGGGGGAGAGCGCAGTGGAGGAGTGATTAAAGGTGACAGGTCTCGGCGCGCTGAAGCGATTCGGCCAGAGGCTACGTGGTTTAGCGCAGTTGATTGATTGATTTATAGGAAGGGAAAGGCGCGAAAACTGTCTCACTTGTTTTCTGTGGACACATCAACCGCGCCGTAAGGGAAGGGAGGAAGATGGGAGTGAAAGTGGCAAGAGAGAAAGAGTAGCCGTAGTGGAGGGCTACGGGGTAATTTCGACCACCTGGGGATCTTTAACGTGCGCTGACATCGCACAACACACGGACGCCTCTTCGTTTCGCCTTCATCGAAACGCAGCCGCCGAGGTCGGGTTTGAACCCGGGTACTCCGGCACAGTAGTCGGGCGTCTTACCACTGCACCACCCCGGCGGCGTATTTGGGTTTGCTCGGTACGGTGGCTCCGCACGGGACAAAGCAACAGAAGAGACGAAGAAAACGGACTGTTCCGACTAGCATCTACCGCCCCCAGGAGCCGAGCAGCCTAGCGATTAGCGGCGCAGGCTTTTTCAGTGGGCGTCACGTTGGACGCGGCACTAGCCTTGAGAGAGCCTATAATAATACTACTGCTACTACTACTGCTACTACTACTGCTACTACTACTGCTACTACTACTACTACTACTAAATAATAATAATAATACACAGTAATATTTCTCTGCTAATTATTATTACTATTCTTATTATCATTAGTTGTAGTAGTAATATAGAGGAAGACTCGTTTCACGAAGTTGGCACTGAATTGTCTAGGTAACGGCCGAATTAACTGGCTAAATATTATCTTCATAGTTTTAATTAATAATAATGATAATGATTGGTTCACAGGAAGGAAAAGGCGCAGTATCTATCACACTTGTGTCTGTGGACACCTTCATCCATTGGTGTCCACAGACACAAGTGTGACAGATACTGTGCCTTTCTCTTCCTGTGAACCAATTAATATTATTATCATTATTAATTAAAACTGGGAAGATAATATTTAGCCAGTTAATTAGGCCGTTACCTACAGACAATTCAGTGCCAACTTAGTGAGACGAGTCTTCCTCTATACTACTACTACTACTACTACTACTAATATAATTAATAATAATAATAGTAGTAGTAGTAGTAGTAGTAGTAGTAGTAGTAGTAGTAGTAGTAGTAGTAGTAGTAGTAGTAGTAACAGTAGTAGTAGTAGTAGTATAGGCTTTCTCAAGTTAGTGCCGCGTCCAACATGACGCCCATTGAAAAAGCACGTGACGCTAATCGCTAGCTGCTCGGCTCCTGGGGGCGGTAGATGCTAGTCGGAACAGCCCGCTTTCTTCGTCTCTTCTGTCGTTTTGTCCCTTGCGGAGCCACCGTACCGAGCAAACCCAAATAAGCACCCCGGCGGGGCTAGCGCAGTTGACGCAATCTTATGGCTTTGCTAGTGTAAGAGAAAGAAGGTTTTCCGTGGCGCCACTCACTCAATCCCTCTGCCATGCCTGCGGTCTGCAGAGCTTTATGGGCACGCGATGATGGGCGGTGAACCGTCTATGAGCAACACTCCACCGAGCGTGCCTCGTGAATGTCTCGACTGCGAATAGGCACTGTGGCGGCGTCGAGAATCTGTGAAGAGAACAGCGCTCGCTGCTGACAAAGCGTTCTCGTTCTCAGCATTCGACGCGCTGAAGGATCACGTAGCCGAATGAATGCGGCAAATGCGAGCCGAGGACAAAAAGTACCGTAAGGAGGAGGAGAATGCAAAAAGTAAAAAAGCGGACTGAAGACAAAGAATGCGAGCGAAACAAATTATAGATCAAAAATACATCTGCAGATATATTGCAGCGGAAAGAGAATTAAATGCCTTTGCAATATCCCACGTAGGCGGTACTATGTGTCTCAGCTGAATTCTGTAACATCCCTCTTTGGGTAAGCAAACGAAATTCTCTCTTTTCATGCGGGAGCTGTACGAGGCCGATCATAATCGGCTAGGCTAGACCGTAGTCAAATTTGCTGCCATCTAGCGACCGCCACGCGCGTTTCCGCCATGCTTGGGTGTTGTTGACTGGAGGAAAGGCAGGCGGCATATATAGTAAGGAGGTTGTATGGCCGACTGGATTAATTCTCGTTCTCGCCGATATGCCGAGACACTTTTATTTCCCTTGCTGTAAGCAAAACTATTATAAGAAAGTCCAAGAGAAGAAGCAGCAAGTTATATCCACTGAGATTGTTTTTTTTTCTTGTGGCCTTGTGTTAGCCTGCCTGTTCCCTGGTGCTCGCGTTTGCGCACTTTCGATCAACGGCGCGCCTAAATTGTGAAATGGAATCTCATTTAGCCACTTTGAAAGAGGTGAATTCGTACTCTGCGCTAAGCGGGACGGAATATAAAGCCCACAGCGCGTCTGTAGGCACATTTAGCGTATCCGTTTTGACGTAAGATGTGCAAAAGTGCTGCTCTTGATTAGCTTGTTGCATCAAATCATCTCTGGTATTGCTGCTTCATGCATAGAAGCTATCGAGAGATTCTCTGCGTATGTATAAACCAGAGCAGAAAGAGTAAATTACTGCAGCCGCTGCAGCAAAAAGACGGCGCTGGACTGCGAAACGAGGTGGCCACGAGTATATGTGGTGCTCGCGCTTTTACGCTTCTTTGAAGTTTTCGCTACCGGGTGCTCGTAAAATCGTTCGAAGTTAATTCCAACCTCGCAGCTAGACTGTGTATCTCAGCATGGCAAGGACAGCAGCAGCAGCATCCAGAAGTGAAGCGGGAGGTTCGGGTAAGGCGACGGCACCTTTCTATGCAAAAATACTACGGCAGTCACTTTCCAAACTTGATAAGCGCAGGCTCAATAATATGCCTCGTACTAGCAAAACCCTTGCAGTATGTAATATATTATACCATTGCGTGGTGTCTGCAAACATCTGTCACCGCTTGCACCTCAATAACGGACGCAATGCAGCAAGGGACAATAAACACGTCGATTTGAGCTCATTCCCTGGTGTCTTCATTTATATTTCAGCTGTTCAAAAAAGAAGTAGGTAGCATTAGGTCAGCTGAGTTAGGGCAACAAGAAAATGTCATATTTAAAAAACCGTTCACAGTGTGGCATTCCGATTCTGTCATGAACAGCAACACCAACCAGTCACAAACTTCTAGGCCAAGGCTTGATTTTCCTTATCATAACAGAATCAGAACGCAACGCCGGCAACTGCTGTTAAAGGTAGATGACACTTCCTTCTAGCTCAACTCAGCTGATCTAATGCCGATTTGCTCTTCTGTCCTGCTGAAGGGAGAACGGAGACATCAGGGGATGAGCGCAAATGCGACATGTTTACTCGCAGCTGTGGCATTGCGTTTGCTTATGATGTGCAGGCTGTAACAAATTTTTGCAGACATCTGCAACGGTTTTGCTAGTGTATGATATATTATTAGGCATGAATATTGCCGGGAACTCTGCAAATATTTATTGTTTTTGGCAGCTGCCGATATGAGACCTTATCTCTGTGATCCTAGCGCACGGATCGATTTTGTTCTCTTTGTTCATGCTCCTTGTCGTGAGGTGCTGTTCATCATTTTCTTTGTCGCCCAAGATCCGTTGAGATGTATCTAGAAGGCTTCGGCTACTCGCGTGTGTTTATGCATTGTTCTAGGTTATGCTAATCACAGTCTGCGGCTTTATCTACATCTTTCTTCGTCGCCTTTAAATTGAGCTTTGGCGCGTGCGAGGGGCATTCGTAGATCAATGACCGACAAGAATGTTTGCTGTTATCGCTACCACCGAAGCGCTATAGTTATTTTGCGCGTGAAAGTCAGCGCAATTAAGAGTGTCTTCAGTGCACCCCCGACACTTCATTTGTTGTCGTCGGCCTTGGAACCATCACGTGACATCTGGTGGAGTGCTGCCCTTTGTGTTCCGGTCGCCCCTTCAAGCCAAGGCCACAACCCTTTCCCTGCCGCGCTGGGGGATCAGACTACATGCCACAGAACACGCCACCAACTTCATGGGCTCCAACGCGAATTCGATCTGCTGCCGGACCCCGTTTGACCCCGTAAGAAGTTCTCAACGTTAGCAACGGCCAAAGCTACAATACCGATTGTCATTAAGTAGCCTAGTAGCCTCGACAGCCCTCCATTTTCAACGGCAACCCGGGACAAGATCCAGAGAACTGGCTAGACCAGTATGAACGAGTTGCCGCATTCAACAATTGGGGCACTGTCTTGAACCTCCGAAACGTCCTTCGCTCTTGATGGAACAGCGCGGACGTGGTATGAAAACCATGAGCCTTCGCTACGACGTGAGATGACTTCACGAAGAAACTGTTGAAACAGTTCGCGAGAGTGGTATGGATATGAAAAACAGACGTCCTTCTTCAGTCCAAATTTCAACTGATGTTTATTCGCGCAAACCCTTTCATTTTTATTATGAAGCACCCAAACCGTATCACAAAGGCCTATCACATAGTCATCCACGTGGAGCACTCAGATCACCGGCGGTATTGGTCACAGACAAGAAAAAACCTCACAGTATAAAAAGCCAGTAAACAAAAAATAGCAATTCATCACAGTAAAGTACGCCATCCAAAAAAAAGTTGGCTCCTGTCCTGTTATTTTGGTGTTCCTTCCTTGTCCTCGTCTCTTTCGCGCCGTCTTCATAATCCACTTCAACCATGAACCCACTAGCCCAAAGCAAAGTACTTCTTCAGTCCAAAGCCCAGCTTTCCAACGAGCCCATCCTCGGTTATAAGTTGAGGAATTGTAACGCCTCTTCCGTGGGGCCAACCCAAACATAACTAACAGTGAGAAAGCTCAATTTTTGATGCGAAGCATCACAGAATAACTTTTCGCGTGCCTCGCCAGGAACCCACCCCAAACCAAGGACTAATTTGATCGAGAAGCATTCTCACTAAAACGAATCCTAGACGCCCGGACTCGACAGTACTACCAGTCTCTTCAATTGTTCTCTGCAAACAACTACGACACCACTGCTACGAGTGGAGATAACCTCCGTGAAATTATCCGTGAGGTCGTTCGAGAAGAGCTTTGCTGACTCCTTCCATCGCCAACGCAGCCGCACGTTACGTCGCCCACAGACGTCATCCGTGAGGAAGTCCAGCAAGCACTGAGCGTTCCTCCAGTGACGGCTCCGACAGCCTCAACATCAGAAGCAACAGCGATGAATTATGCTGATACATTACTCCGCCCTGCACCCTGACGCGGCACTCCAAGCCCTCCTAGACGCGAACAAGCTGCACCTAAATATCGCCAATTGACCTCCGCCCACCAAGCCTACGAACAACCTTCAAGCCGCAGGAAGTGCGACACCTGGAGGACTACGAACAACCGACCACTCTGCTTCCACTGTGGTGAGGCTGGACACATCCTCTGTCACTGTCAGCACATGCGTATCGTCCTGCGTGGTTTCGCCATTGACGCCCTACGACACTGTCCTGGCGAGCGACCACAGGGAATCAACGACTTCCAGAGGAAGGGAGAGCACGCGTCGCCATGTCGTCTGTTACGCTCCCCATCGCCGTTCATGCCTCGCTTTGCGTCTTCGGGACAGAGCTACGTGGAAAGAAGGTCCCCTAGCCCGCACATGGGAAACTAAAGAGAGCAACTTTTGGAGGCGATGTTGTTATACCGCGAACTAACATTCTTCGCCGCTGCCTACGGGTAACGATGACGCCGCTATTACGTCGACGCTCCTTATGCAGACGCCTTCGGCAATCAGGCACCCAGACTTCACACTGACACCGCGGCCACGCATGACGGCAACATCGACGACAACACGACCAGACTCCAAGATGACTCTGGCGCCACGCGAAGTGACAACGGTGAGCCTCGGCCACGACCTCAGCACAAGACGAAGTAGAGTTCGAACATCGAAGTCAACATCCAATACGATGACACAAGTTACCTCGAAGTTGCTGTCTACGGTCGCACGGTTACTGTCTTAGTGAACACGGGAGCCGACTATTCTGTCATCGGCCGATCATCAACCTTCGCTCAAAGCTCATTGAGCTCTCGACTGACGCTGTACCTACTATGACGACATCGACGCATCATGTCGCTATGAACGTCCTCGATGCAGACTTAACCATGCCGCCCCGATCAAGAGTCGTCGCTTGCGTGGGCAACGCAGCTGTCGAAACCGCGGAACACCTTGTCGAAGGAAACGCCCAGTTGAGCCCGAATCTACTTGCGCGAAAACATGCACTGGTTTGTGGAAATACAGAAAAGAGCTGACCCAATTCCTGAATGGCTGTCGAAGAGAACCTCAGTTGTCCCTGAGGGAGTGTTAATATTAAGAAGCCAGATGGGACCACTTGATTATAAATTCCCCACAGGCAGGCTTATCATTGTAAACGTTATTTTGTGTTGTGTGTATTCTGTCGAAGACAGGCAATAAAGAAAGAAAAATATCCGAGTGGGGTTGTCAGTTACGGCACTCGCCTGGCTGATCACCAGGTGGGGTAAGAAATTGATTCCCGGTGGAGAATGATTTTTTTTTTCTTAAAGGTTAAACAGAGCCCTGCCGATATCCCGCGGAATCTTGCGAACACATCTTGCGAACGCACAGATCCTGCTAACACCGATGACCCAATAAAGGCTTTCGTGTTAACATGTACCAACCCTAAACACGGGCCCGCCAAGAGGCTCGCACCTCGTGCCATATAATTCCCTTTAGGTCCCTAGCACTGCTCACGCGGACGCCACCATATCAATAAGTAGTAATACCGGAGGAACTGCATATTGCATCTACGAACCACACTTCCTTTCCATTGCCACCCACACAGCGGGCCCATACACTACCCCTCCAAGCCAAAACCATCCTTGAGCTTCTATGCATCGCTCGTCTACTTAACGTTCCTCTTTTTCCCTGTCATCTCATGCAAATAAACCAATACCCGATAGTTACAGTTTGTGCTATTTATGCCTCTCTCCCCCAAAGACTTCCATGATCAAGTCTCAGACACCCTTCTTTCCCCGAGGTTCAGTATAATAACCGTTAGATAACTGATCATGTTCGAATTGCAGATAATAAGCTGGTGTGTGAGCTGGTTCCTTGATACTCTACAGAAGTCGTTAGCGATAATCTGTGGAAGGCCGCGCTCATGTGAGGAAGTTACATTCTACAGAAGCAAATAACGCCAATGAACAAAAAAAAAAAAAAAAGGACAGCACAGGACGAACACAACACCGAACGAACGCTGACTACCAAATTTTTATCTTTCCTGAATTCAGAACAATAAATACTATGCAAACTGGACGACGTGGTGTGGTTAGCCACATGATAACGCGAAAAGCGTAATCAAAACTTTCCGAAAAGATAAAACAGCTTCAGCGAGACAAAAGAACATGGTTACCTGTGCAGCTAAAATGAAGCCCACGACGAAGGCAAAGGACCGGAAAAACAGAGCGGCTTGTACGTACACCACCCAGACAGAATGTGAGGGAAGATACCAAATAAAGAAGTGAACAAGGCGGACAATAATTGGCCAGAAAACGTAAAATACCTGAGAAACAACAAGTAGCAGATGTGGAAGGTGGCCAAAAACACACCGCAAAAAAGTTTGGAGAATTAAAACCGTGCAGAACAAAAGGCGGAGTCAATACTCTAAAATACAGGGTTTATATATAAAGTATCAGCAAAAGATTTAAAAAGAAGGATTTATTACAGCTATTGGTACAAAGCCTCGACATTCTTGATAGTACATCCCTTGAGTGCCTACGCATTTTGCCAACGGCTTTCCCATGACTCGAAGGCTCTCCGGCAGTCGGATTCCGAAAGGTCCTTAAAGGCTCTCGTGCAAGCTTCTTGATGCCGCTTAGCGTGGTGGTGCTCTTTAAAGGGAAGCTGCACCGGTTTTAGATTTCGATGAGTGTAGAGCGGTGGCATGAATACAGCTTCCACCTAAAGCATGAGAAATATCTTGGCGCTAGCATTTGAAACGATGGCACAATTAGCGATTAAAACCGCGACGGCTATCAGGCTTCACCTCACTGCACAGCGACAGATGGGGGACGCATGATGACGTCATTGACGGTACCGGTATGTTTTCTGCACAGTCACACTTGGTTTGAAGAAATAAAAACAATGCTACTGAAAACAAAGCCTTAGAAATGTTGATTAGCACTGCCAGAAAAGACGCAGCAGGACGTGGGCGAAGGCAACCAACATCAGAAATAGTACCGTCCGTGACGTCATCCCCGAGCTTCTCCGCAGAACTTCCGTGCTGTGAAGAAAAGTTCGAGGCTTAATCGTCGATTACTCCATCAGTTTGAATGCTAGCGCAAATACATTTTGCATGCATTACCTACAACAAATGTAGATATGAATCCTTGAATATCGCGAAATTCTCGAAAAGTGATGGAACTGCTCTTTAAGGGAGGTTTTCCCAATAATAATAGTCTGCTAATACCAAGTCGGGACTCTAAAGGTATTGAGGAATCGTCGCGAGGCCATTTATCATCTGGTAGTCGGAGACCTTGGTGCAGATGTGGGTGGGTGCATTATCGTGGCGCTTTTGCTCATCCGTCGAAACCTTCGGGATGGGTTTAGCGCACACCTTTCGCACAACACATTCTCTGTGACAATTCTAAGCACTGTCATTCTATCAGTGCTAGTTTTATCTGCACTTAAAACGACGATCTGAATTCAGCCCTTCATGAACACGTTGCACGTTGTCATCGATTCAAGGCATCTGGTCCCTCGATCATCTGGGAAAAGATTGTGCCGATTAAAAACTGTAGTTTTTTATATACATTCTTCCTTGAACACTTTCGAATCATGTCCAAAATCTCCGTGCCTCACGTTGCCAGCCCAACGTCAAATTTGATGGCGTACCTTTGTTCAATTATTCGTTGGATTTGGCTCTTGTACCAAGTCACTCGACAGCAGCCCACAGAAAGCAAACACTCGCAGGCGGCTGGTGCTTGGTACATCTTGACGGTCATATCCCCGCCACCACTCATGCGCGGTGCGAGTGCGATGCGAAGTACAGACACGACAGGAAAAAAAATGTTTCCGATACTTTTTATAGAAGCCCTGTATACAGGTAAACCAACAAACGACAGTAGACGCAGCAAAAAGTTAAAAGTGAGACACCGACAGTCACAGTTAACACAATAAAACAGATAAAAACAAACAAGTGAACAGCACGGGTGCTTTAGTAAAGACAAATAACGGCAGTAAATTCCGAAGAAACATAGCCATCAAGACAAAGCACATGGTAGCCATTAACATACGTGTATATATGATGAAAAATAAAAATTACTCGAAATCTGGTATTTTAGTGTCGGTGCCACTAAACACGATGCAAGGTCGAATTTAACCCCGTACCTTTTGAACGGCGTAATATAAGTTTGCAACAAGTGGAGTATTGTTAGTGGCTACAAAATTTAAACAATGCTATGTTTGAACAAGACCCACCTCTCAAGGATTTCCTCATAACTTAATGTTTAAATCACACTTAAGCCTATGTGACAGCAGGGGAGGAAACAGGCGAGCACTGTGTCTCAACAAGAGTAAGCCAGCCAACCTCCATTAGAATTCTCGCCTTATGGTGGCCTCTGTTTAGAACTGACCTTTGCGGTCCGATTATGTCTGTGAGTTCAGAGAACACATTGCGAGTAAGTTAGTAAAAGTGCACTGCATGTTGCTGGCATGCTGGCTGTCCTGTTAATAAAATTGTTGTTGCAAAGTACCCTTTGATTTTTAGCAGTAAAAAGCGATAGCGAAGCTTTTCCTAGAAGATCAGGTTTGCAGGAATAGTAGAATACGGGCCAAAGTCGGCATCAACAGCTCATTTTTGTGCGCGTTGATGTTGCGACAGCTAAAGACATGTTTGTTTTATCTATCCGTCCCCCTACTGCCTAAATAAAGACAAAGTAAAAAGAAACAAAGTTGGGGTCCCCACACATTGAGGAAGTGCTGATTCTAAAAAAAACACATGACTTAAGCATGCCGATACTGCCCCCAAAAACTGGGTGGGTTACGTGCATTAATAGGGAGGAAAAAAGAGGTGCCAGTTGTGTTTTCTGCCCCCAAAAAACTGGGCGGGTTATGTGCATTAATAGGGAGGAAAAAGGAGGTGCCAGTTGTGTTTTCTGCCCCCCCCCCCCCCCCTAAAAAACTGGGTGGGTTATGTGCATTAATAGGGAGGAAAAAGGAGGTGCCAGTTGTGTTTTCTGCCCCCAAAAAACTGGGTGGGTTATGTGCATTAATAGGGAGGAAAAAGGAGGTGCCAGTTGTGTTTTCTGCCCCCAAAAAACTGGGTGGGTTATGTGCATTAACAGGGAGGAAAAAGGAGGTGCCAGTTGTATTTTCTGCCCCAAAAAAACTGGGCGGGTTATGTGCATTAATAGAGAGGAAAAAGAAAGGACAATGCGATAAGAAGCATGTAAAGAGTTTTATTGGATGTCGGGTGGGAGTGATTTATGAGGTTCTTCTGACGTGCGGGAAAGTATATATAGGGCAAACTGGAAGATGTATCAATGATAGAATGAGGGAACACGAGAAGTCCATAGAAAATGGCAAGGGGTCAAATTTACCCCTGCACTGTCAGAAGTGCAAGTGTGAGCCGTTGTTCAGCAGGCTTAACATTTTAGGAAAGAGTCGAGATAAGATGGCGCGCGAAATTTTAGAGGCGTACTGGATACAGAAGAAAGAAGACAGATGTATTAGTGAAGCTTCGTTGAGTTTACGTAGAAAAGAATTTACTTTTATTGAGCAATCCTCTTGAGTAATGCAAAGAACGAGATTATTATCGGGCCTCAAGCTGTTATTCTTGGCCTAAAGCTGTTATACTTGGACTCCTCTTACGTTTTGGGGCCATGGTAGTTTAAAGAATCTTTTCCCTCAAGTACATGGGCTTCGTGGCTTCGTAGACGTTGGCAGGTTAAAGTTTTTCAATACATAGGGACTACACAAGTTATGTGGTGTGGATGGACATGTCCTACTGTATATGTGTGGCGGTGGTTTTTAGTGTATGACTGTGTGACTATGTGGTGATATTTGCTTGTCCAGCGTGGTATGAGTTACTGGGCAAAGCAGAGGTGTGGTGTAACAAGACAGTGTAGAATTGGTGACTGCCATGTTTGGACGATGTTTATGGTTTGCGAGGAAGAAAGTGCCACTATCCTTTTGGCAAAGAAGAGGAAGATGAGAAGAAGAGGAAGATGAGATTGGTGACTGCCATGTTTAGACGATGTTTATGGTCTGCGAGGAAGAAAGTGCCGCTATCCTTTTGGAAAGAAGAGGAAGATGAGAAGAAGAGGAAGATGAGATGTACCTGAGTGTAGAAGAAGAGTGGTGAAGAGGAAGTGTTTTCTGATTCTTATTACAGTTGGTAGTGTGCGCGTGTGGTGTGTATCTTCTCTTGTGTATGTGTTTGTTGTGCCACATTTCTGAATACGATGCAGCACTAACTAGCCCGTCAAGCCGTTATTTTGACATGCCGATACATTTGCGCAGGCGGTTCCTTGATATGATAGTGCGATAACCGTGTTTCTAATGCTGCATGAATATAAGGAAGTACATATCGAGACTCGTAGACAACGGCACAGAAATAGCCGCCTATAGTTAGTTCCACGGAGATTTTATTGCTCCTGAAGCCCGATAATGGGCCACGCAGGATTGATGCGGCAGTATCAGTGACGGCTAGAAGATGGGGCCCGCTAAGAAAAGAAAGCAACATTTTTTTTTATATTGAACACCTCCCTAGCTTAATCACCCGACGAAATTCTGCAACAGGGTGCACATCGTTGTGGTGCAAGATCATGAAAGACGAAAGCAAGAAGAGATGTTATTTTGCTGTCAGCTACTGAACGCGAGCCTTCAGTCCTTTTTGGCTCGTTTCACATTCTGCGACTGCAGAGAAAATTTTCGGTGCAGTCGGTGACGTCGCAGTGCGATTTTCCGCTCAGTGCTTTCACATGCAGCGAACCACAGTGCGAATTCGGTGAGAGATACCCTCAGGGTTGTTTGATGTTTTGTAGAAAACTAGAGAGTGTTTAATTTATAAAGTCACGGGTATTTTTAGATTCTAAGCGACAATTCATAGGTATTTAAGAAAACGGGTACTCTTCCAGCATGCAAAAAGTCAGTTGCTACGCCGAGTGAAATGACTCGGACGTGGAAGTAGCACTACCTGCCTAGGCGTCGATATAGCTCTGCTCCTGCATGCCATGGTCCTGCATAGGCGTGGCTCTGCCACGGAAGCTCGTTTTACGGCACCTCACGTCACATTACGTTGCGACGCTCCTCGGCTCCTCATTGGTCCGTAGCAGAACAATCGGACCGGTTGCAACCTTCTCTGCGGCTGGACCGACGAGAATCGCAGCGTTGCAGGGCAAAATTCGCAGGATGTGAAACGGGCTTTTTATATTACATTTCTGACCTGATTTAATAACAGTATTATTCTTTACATGTTGATGCATCATTAATCACCCATATGATTTGCACACATGTCCCAGCCCAAGGCTTTACTCATAGTGCTTATACTTACTTACAGTGCTTATACCAAAATGTAACCACTTTCTTGCTGTAATAGTTAACAAGGTAAACCTCTATGCAATGACAAAGAAATTCTAGCATGTAGCATATAACGCTTCTTTCCGCTATCACTATGTGCATATATATAGCCTTTGTTCAGACCCTAAAGAGCTCGGGCCGAAAGGTCGACTCCAAATATAATGAAAGAATCAGAATGAAGCATTTTTTCTCTTCCCTATATACACATGTATCCGCTACTGAGCTTCACAGAACGATAGTCTATTGGTGCACCGCAGGTTTCATTATAAACTAATGAAGTTCATGGCACTCAAAAAGATCTACATTCCAGTACGCCACAAGCATCTTTACGCATGCTGAAAAAGCATCAGTGCAAGAAGCTTCGCAGCACTGTGAAGAATAATACAGAACTGGCTGCTCTTTCATCCATTATTTCAGCGGGGTGAATTTCTTTGGATATTCCTGCCCTTAATGCAAGTTAAAAAGAGGCCATGAAGTAGAGGCGCAGCTTAGACTGCAACTTGCAAGATTAATACTCCTCGAAGCGTGGTGACATGAGTCATGCTTTAGCATCTGCAGTCTGGCGCACTGTGTCACATAAAGCGAACTGTCTGTGTACTTGCTTCATGAAATGAATGCGCATTCTAAGATAAAACGCTGGAATTTGTATTCTGAAGAGCCAGCATGAAAGCAGTCATATTCGGACTGAATGAGAGATGTGCACTCAATTAAGTTTAAGTACTGCCACATAATTCTAGAACTGAGACATGTGACCTCAGCACGAGCTAATGTTGTTAATTTGGAGAAACCTGAATAGTGTAGCAAAAAGTAAATTGGCTTTTAGCTTTCGAACGTTGCGCCATGAACGCAAACATTCCGAGTGGCTCAACTGAAGTATTGAACGCGTTGCGAGCCCGATTGTGCGCTGTGCTTGTCGTTATGTATAAAGTAGTCATTATAATTTTGTGTTTTATTGTTTCGTGGTCCCAGTAAATTGAACTTAGCCATTTAAAGGCTACACGTTTGTGTGGCATTATTGGTAAATACGCGCATACGCTCGGAAAGTTTGATCAATTGCTGCCGATTATAACATCGTCCGCATAGCATTTCTACTAGCAACTAATTTATTTTTATTCACTTTGTGCGACACGCGCTTATGAACAATTCAAATTCATCTTGCGCAAACATATGGTTTTTGTCTGTACGAACTTCGCTAGGCTAATATCTTATCAATTAAAATAAAAAGGCTCCCTTTGCTCGTCTTTTTCCGCTTCGGAATGCACAGAAAAAGATTCGTGATATACTGGTGTCAGGCGAAATGCAAATTAGGAGGTGCTGTAGCCCTTCAGTTTCCTCATACATTCGTAATATGCCACATTTTGCGACAGACCACGAAGCCCTCGTTTAACCAGCCGTACGCACGGCCAAGTATGTAGCCTAAGAGTAACGTGGCAGACTCGTGACCCAGGGTTTCGGTGGGCTGAATCCGTCTCAAAGGGCTGCCACATTTGACAGCTATTGCCAACACGGCCATGGCATGTGGTGTCGTGGCTCACACAAACTGTCGAACAGATGCGTGCGTGCCGCACGAACGTTGCTGCGCTAGCCTGGAGGCTTCAGATATCACACACGGCTAAAATACCGAGTGGAAGCTGTAATGGTAACTCCCCAAAATGTCTTGCCCGGCTCGGTTCCTGCACATGAAAGTGCAGCACCCTCCTATGCTACCTCGAAGTGTGTTTATTTAAAAAAATATATACCGAACAAGAACCAAGTACAAAACACAGAAGCCTCCACACAAGCACCGTGGCAGGAGACGTCCGTGATACGTTTAGCTGGAAACTTGGTGGCAAAATATTGCGCGGCACAGCACGATACTTCTAGTGGTCAATCGGAGGCACAGGAGCGGGAGAAAGGGGTCGCTGTACTAAAAAAAATATGCAGCGATTGCAGTGCCATGGAGATGGTCGCGTAGCACTCGTCACCCGTTTCGCGATCAAGAGTTGCCAGCTCCCATTCTCGACGCTTAGTAACGCGTTAAGTTGTTGCTTCCTCCTCCTCCTCCCTTGGCAGTAGCGATGACTTCTAGTCAGGCGTTGTTGAGGCGAACAAAATGTATTGAGGCGAAAGCCTTTAATGGTTCATACTGTCGGCGTTCATTAATTCGGTCTCACTATAGCTCTCAATCAAATGACGACATGGTGATATCATCAGCAAAAAAAAAAAAAAAGAAAAAGAGATATCTAAAGAGCACCCCCGCCTAGGATAGTGAAACGCGCATCATAATTCCTCTTGTCTACCATGAGGAAGATAGTAAAAAATAATTTAGTCTTGCCTCCACAGGGAATCGAACTACCACCCCCTTGCATCCCCAGTCGAGAGCTTCAACCAACTGCGCCACGCCAGGGAATTTTTTTTCTTCGTTGCATGAACATATACTTTAAGCCTGATTTCATGAGACGCACATCATAATTCTCCTTGTCTACTTTGAGGATGATAGTAGCGATGACAATGATGCTGCAATTAGGAGTGACAATGATGACATTAGCAATGATTGCATTTAGTTTAGATGCATTTAATTGATACTGGTAATGAGAGCAAACGTGATGCACCCTGTGCAGCAGCAACGCTTATGAATTCGCATTTCTCCAGTTTAGATTCCTTAGTGCTCTCGGAATTTGTTATACGCTATTTTCAGGGCATTGTGCAGGACATGGTCAGCACATAGGCCTAAAGCTACTAGCCAAATACGACTGTTCTCGAAGGGAGACGACTGGCGTGTCTCCGTCGCTTCCGCTCCTTGCCAGCAGCACCGCATTCGACGGGCGATCGTGACGGTCTCTCTCTCCAAGCCTCAGCGCTCCTGTTTAGTGACCTCGAGATCTACAGAGTCGCAAGCCTGCAGCGCAGCGGCGAACTCAGCCCAGTGCGGATGCGTGTTCGCGTCGTGTGCCTGAAAGCAGTGATTTACGGGCGCACGTGCGGCGTGTACAAGCGTGCTTTTGGTATCCTTCCCGGT
The DNA here is from genome assembly GCF_055883805.1 of Amblyomma maculatum. Taxonomy (NCBI): domain Eukaryota; kingdom Metazoa; phylum Arthropoda; class Arachnida; order Ixodida; family Ixodidae; genus Amblyomma; species Amblyomma maculatum. The sequence continues at coordinate 102,046,372 of NC_139347.1, read as the reverse complement.
TCTGGTACGCTTTTGCTTACCTATCTGCCTCTTGCAAAAGAAATGTGAACAGGTTATCATCCCACGCCCCGTTAAAAAAAAAAAAAAAAAAGTACTTGCCCATATCGAGTATGTCATCATCAGTCGGTCTTCGGCGCTTGAGATTCTTTTACGCTCAGCATCTCAAACGAAGCGATGCTGTCGTTAGGCATCGTGTCAAAAAAAAAAAAAAACAGGTCGCTGTCGTCCATACAACTTAATGTAAACGCAGTGTAATTTGTTTGGAATACCACAGCTACTGAACCATGCGACCGTAGATAGCTGCATAGCAGAATGCAGTTTGAACAGGCCACTCTGTGCCTTCTGTGCGCGCGATCGAGTTGTTTTAGTACCTCCGTCTTCTTCTACTGTTTTATTTATTTATTTATTTATTTATTTATTTGCTATTAAGCGTCCGCTGCAGTGATCCAGCGGTAGGGCGCAAGTTCAAGAACGGGAAGTTCAATAGCCGCCGTTTCGCAAGACGCTCCTCTACTATGGGATTTGACTGCAGGTTAAACAACCCCAGGTGGTCAACGACACCGAGGCCCACCACTACAGCACCTAGTTGTTTCACTAATTACATAACACACCTAGATCAATGTACTTCACTGGTAGTCCATTAAAATCCCTTTTCATCTAAGTGTTACTGCTGTCCATTGAGCAAATCCGATGTTTCTGACAAAGGGAGTAAAATAAGTTCATATGGGCTTAACTATATGTTTAATTATGGAATAAACACATCTTTATAGTCGCACGATAAGTTGAACTCAATTTCTTTCGGCACAGTTATATATATGGCACCTGTTTTGCAAATAACGCTAATATTTTGCTTTCGATAACATTGAGTCACTGCTCAATTATCATATGATAAAGAAATCCTCAGGTTCTCAAAATTTCGATCCAGATCATCACAGCGCCCATACGTAGTTTTTTTTACGATGTCTTCGCAGCGACTGTTTCGTAGCTTGCACTTCTATTTTATTGAAAATTAATCTGGTAGTCCTAAATTTTGTCAAGTTGTAAAACTTTTCTCAGGCAGTGGAATTTATTGGCACTGTAAAAGAAAAACCATACTACTAACTTACCAACATCCAAATATCAGAAATCCCTTATATTAATCGGTTTCAGGAAATCAATTAGTCATTGGTGCAATGATACACTATCGTATTCTCTGACATTGACCGCAAGAAGCATTCGCCTCATTGTAAGCTCAGCAAATTCAATCCATTGAGCGCTGTATATGTTAACGGTAAGTTTTCCTGGGCGGCGAGATTTCTTGTACAGCGTCGGCGCAAATACTGATTTTTGGAGAATGCTTGTGCCTGGGTGCCTAGCCAGAGTTGATATGCACTCAGCCTATGGCACCCCGCCGATCAGTACGCGGTCAGTGCTGCATTTAACCAGCTTAACCTTCAAGTCAAGCAAGATATATTTAACCAGGATGTGTCTCAATTCATTCTAAAGTACTGGAGGTAAGAGCACGAGCCTTGGATCTGCGTGGGATTGACACTAAATTTGCCTGTCCGACCCTCATAAGATACGCGCACTGTTCAAAAGGCGGTAAGAAAAAAAGTTCGAGGACGCTTAAGCTTCGCCTTTAAGAATGGAACGCGATAGCGTTATCGCGCCCCGTTCGCACCGTCCACTCATTTGCTTGTCGTGCTTTTTGCTATACTCATTTTTATTTATTAATCCTTCCGGGACGTAGAAGCGCTGCCAGCCACTTTGCCGAAACGCGCGGGCCTCAATTTGCAGTCGTAGTTCACGATTCAGCAACACTGTGCAGAACTCATCGTCCACTGTAATCCAACTCAACCAAAAAACAGTATTCCCGTTGTCATAAAAGAAGACACGCACAAAATGACCAATCACTTTTTCTCTACACATTTTCCAGAGGAAACATGCAACAGCAGTTTCCAGAGCACCAGCTGGAATTTCCCACATTTTCAATGGGTTGAAAATAAGTTTCCCTTTTTTCCTTAGAAGCTTGAATTCCCCACTGAGTGGTAAATTTCAAACGATGTGGCAACAATGAGCAGAACCACAAAGCATTATTAACCCGTTGTCAAAACGAAGACATGCAAAAAATTATAAGGGTTCAACGCTGCTGAACCAAATATTGAGCGAAAGCATTAGCTGCGGGTAACCGAGGGTTCTTCTTCTCTTTTTCTTCTTCCTCAGCCCGCATATATAGCCCAGAGTAAACATGCGACGGGCTTCCCAGCAGAGGATCCGTCCGAGATAAATGACACTTGGTGGAGCAGCTTCTTAATGAACCGGAGAACTTTATACATACTATATAGAAGAGATGATACAAGAGTCAAGCCGGATTTGCTTCCCCAAGGGAGCAACAATCAGAGACGAACGGCAACTGGCCGCGCCGGCCGCACCGACCGCAAAAGCAGAGCGACAAGGGACTCCGCGTCCCCGCAGTTGAGCTGGCGCCTCTTGCTCCAGCTCCAAAGCAACCACTCCTCCCAGCGTTCGCCAGCGCGAGCGTCCTATCCGAAGGAGTAGCTCCAGCCCAAGACTCGAGCGCATTCCCGCGCTCCTGAGATGAGTTCAGAGCATTCCCCCTTTCCACAAGTCAAAATAAAAACACAATCCCTGCAAGATGTCTTCTCGGCAACCTTGGCAAAGCGCACCAGATGTTCGCAGCACATCGCAGTGCAGCGCGACGAAAGCCTGACCCCCCTTCACGGGTTTTATGTCATCTGGTCGCTCCCACTCGTGCGACGGGACAGCGGGGGACCGCGCTAATGAGGTCCGAGAGGAGGCAAAAGGGGCGCTTCTCCCATCTCCAATAGCAAAGGGAAAATAAACTCAGAGGGGGGTCCGAAGAAAGAGCTCGCGTTTTGGAGCTAATGCTCTCCTTCTAGGAACTAGAACGCGACACGCAGTTCAACACTAGGCCACCCAGCTGAGAAATACTCCCAAAACCCAAGAACAGATATCCATCAACACATACACGAGGGTCTGGCATAGAAACTTACACAGACAACCCAACAACCGCTGAGGCCGAACAGAGCACGGGCCTTACACCCAGCTTTAACCAAGCCGTTAGAACCTGCATTAGTGGCCTATAAGGGTAACGTGAATGCCAGGGTCTTAGCAGGCTGATTTTGACATAACCGTTCCGTGTTAAACGAGACACCCAAGTTGTCAGCTCCTGCCAGCCCGCCTCTCGCTTTTGTGTCACGTGGGGTGTGACGTCACGCGCTGCGGCGTGGCTGCGACCACGCTACGCCGACCGCTTAAGTTGGTAGCCCAGCTCTCACCCTAGTTGTTGTTGTTGTTGAAAAACCTTTATTTCCACCGAGAAGAAGCTCTGTTTCGGACTTCCCGGCACGCAGGCCTGATGGAGCCTTACTCAGGAGCCTCGCGAACTAAGGTCTGGTGAATATACATTGTTGCTTCACGGCATCAGCCGCCAGGCGGATGGCTTGCTGCTGCTGAGCGGGGTCCTCGCTTCGCAGCAGGGTCTCCCAGGCGTCTCTATCTATATTTTCTTTAGCTCCTGGGCTGTTGTTACATTCCCAAATAATATGATCTAGAGTGCCCCATCTCCCACATGTTATGCAATGTAGATCCTTTTCATCTTTTGAAATTGTTGCATGTACCCAAAAGGGACAAATATGATTGCCCCCTTGTAGCCTCCTCCATGCAATTGCCTCCCCGTTTCCGAGGGAACGGTCTGGCGGCGGATAGACCCTTCTGCTTAGTTTATAGTGCTCTGTAACCTCTTTATACGAGATTAGGCTATCTTTTACATCCATGCAAGAGGGCTGCTCGGCAGCCGCCCGGTGATAGAGAGGTCCGGCAAACTCGTGAGCAGCCTCATTCCCTGCGATGGATTCATGTGCTGGTATCCATATAATTTCCACGTTGCACTCAAGCGGCCTCGATTCGAGAACTCGTTTAGCTTCTTCTGATATTCTTCCCTTCCCAAAATTTCTGACCGCATTTTTGCTATCGCATAGTATTAATTTAGCCTTGGTACCGACACAAGCGACCGCGCCACGCTGAAGGCTCGAAACCTAGAGTAGTATTGCTTTCGCTATAAAAATGCCCGATCATTTTGTCTCTACACATTGTCTCGAGGAAACATTAACAGCAGTTTTCAGATCACCAGCTGAAATTTCCCATATTTTCAATGGGTTGAAAATAAATTTCCTTTTTTTTCCTTGGCAGCTTGAATTCCCGACGAAGTGGTAAATTTCAACAATGAGCAATAGACACCATCAACTCTATATCGTAACCGCTAATCCAAGCAACCATAAAACATTATTATCCCGTTGTCATAAAAAAGGACACGCAAAAAACGCACAAAGCAGTTTTACGATAATACCGTAGCGCTGAGTGAAAAACTAAAACCACCTCACTGTGTACTAACTCTCTGCATTTCTTTGCTTCGATTGCACAAGGTTATTATTACATTGGCATTTACTTACTCCTTTACGTGAAATCAGTCTGTTGCCATCAGTCCTCCCAGATATCCCGAAAGATGACGCCTTCACACAAACGGCTGGTACAGCAGGATGGGGTAAATACGGTCGCGGAGTATTGCTCACGCAGTCGGCAGGTTGTTCCTCTAAGGTTGTTGATACGTTTTCCAGCAATCTTCACTCCAGCTGAAGACTCGTCCAGACCGGCCTTCCTCATGATACACTCTGAATATAAGTTAAATAGGCAGGGCGAGAGTATGCAGCCTTGCCTCACTCCTTTCTCTATCGGAAACCAATCAGTAAGACCATGCCCAGTTCTGACTGTGGCCTCTTGCCCTTCATACAGGTTTCTGAGGAGACAGATGAGGTGAATTGGAACTCCCATCTCTTGGAGAGCTTGCCACAATCTGCTGTGATCTACGCAGTCAAACGCTTTCGCATAATCAATAAAGCAGAAGTAGATGGGTTTCTGGATTTATCTTGCTTTTTCCATGATCCAGCGAAGGTTGGCAATTTGGTCTCTAGTTCCTCTGCCCTTGCGAAACCCAGCTTGCACGTCCGGAAGCTCCCGATCCACATACTGCTGCAACCTACCTTGGAGGATTTTCAACATCACCTTGCTAGCATGCGAAATAAGTGCGATCATGCGGTAGTTGGAACAATCTTTGGCACTGCCTTTTCTGGGCCTAACTATCTATGTTCAATTCTGGAATAAACACATCTTTATAGATGGGCCTAACTATCTGCTTAATTCTGAAATAAACACATCTTTATAGTCGCATGATAAGATGAAGTCAATTCCTTTCGGCACAGTTTTAAATCCGGCACCTGTTTTGCAAACACTAATATCTTGCTTTCCATAACATTGAGTCACTGCTCAATAATCATAACGAAATGCTCGGGCTCTCAAAATTTCGTGCCAGAACGTCACAGCGCCCATGCGTAGTATTTTTATGGTGTCTTCGCAGCGACTGATTCGTAGCTTGCGCTTTAATGCTATTGAAAATTAATCGCCGGTAGTCCTAAATTCTGTCCAGTTGCAAAACGTCTCTCAGGCAGTAAAGTATAATGGCACTCTAAAAAAACAATCGTTATACCACTAACGTACCAACATCCAAATATCAGAAATCCATTATATTAATCGGTTTGAGGAAATGAATTAGTCATTGGCGCAATGATACACCATCGTATTCTCTGACATTGGCCGCAAGAAGCATTCGCCTCATTGTAAGCTCAGCAAACTCAATCCATTCAGCGCTGTATATGTTAACGGTAGGTTTTCCTGGGCGGCGAGATTTCTTGTACAGCGTCGGCGCAAATACTCATTTTTGGAGAATGCTTGTGCCTGGATGCTTAGCCAGAGTTGATATGCACTCAGCCTATGGCACCCCGCCGGTCGGTACGCGGTCAGTTCAAGCAAGATATATTTAACCAGAATGTGTCTCAATTCAGTCTAAAGTACTAGAGGTAAGAGCACGAGCCTTGGATCTGCGTGGAACTGACACCAAATTTGCCTGCCCGACCCTCTTATAAGATACGCGCACTGTTGAAAAGGCGTTAAGAAAAACAAAGCTGTCATTAGGCAAGTGGTACAGAACAAAAATATCAGGCCCTTGAGCGCAGTACAACGCAAAAAGCGTGAGAAACGACGTCAGTAAAACTAAAAGACTGGTGGTTGCGCGTTGCGCGCCTTATTTTCCTGAAATTCGCGCTGCTTTTCCTCAGCTTTGGCCAAATTAATTTTTTTTCTGCAATATTGAAACACTTAAATCGCTAATGCATTGCAGAAGGCACGTTTTTTTCGCCAACAAATAAGCCGTAAACGTGGAAGCAGACTTAAGCAGCGAGTTTCTGCGAGCGCCGCTGGTGCCGATCCACACTATCGCAGCGACGATTGCACCACCTCTAGGTCGATCTTGCGACGAATAGAGGCCGGGAGATCGTTGTCACTTAACCTATCCAATCCGAAGGCAGCACTTTCTGGTCGCCAGAAAGGTCGAACCAGCGAGCGGGCTGGTCACTGCTTCAAATCTGCCGCGGCGCGAGGGGGTTCCGTCGCGACGTCTGCCGCTTGCACGTTGCTCGCTGACACTTCCTTCCGCTGCGCTGCTGCCTTGCGGCGCAGCACCGGGATTTGTCAAGGAGGCGTTAACCGGAGAAATTCGGCGGGTCCGGCTCAGTTTGATTCCTGGCGGCTTGCCCGAGCACTACACGACAGTATTTTAATGCGAAAATCACACATGTGCAATAACTAAGTGCAAGTACTACTAACGACCACTGCAAAATAAACCTTTGACCGGAATTTTGTCACATTAAAAATAATTTTTTGTGACCATCACTGTGGTCGTTTTCACTTTTTATTGTCATTCACATTGAAGATGAAATAATATTTCAACAAGCTAACATTTAAAAAAACACGAAATCCGCACGTGCAGTTCATATCACAGACATCAGAAATGGCACTTTCATGTATTTGTTGAATGCAGGTCACCTTTTTGTCCAGAGAAACTGTAATCATATGGCTTCTTTAGAATGTCTAATACACTATGGAAGAGGCTTTTAAAAAAGTTGAAAGCTTGATTTTAAAAAACCTTCTTAAGAAGACATCGATACCGCAAAACAGTTACATATGGTAAAAAACAATTTACAGTGCTACCTCGGCTGACTGCCAGAACATCAATCTCAGACAATTATTGCTGATAAATGAAATAGTTATTCTCCTTCCATTGCAGTCTTTTGCTGTGACTCACTATGATCACTCCCAAGGGAATGACAAAAAGCAAAGCTGAACATAACCGGAACATAACTAGATTCGAATAATTCCATTAACCCTGTCGGTTTCCTTAAAAAATCCTGTTTTTTTTTTATTTTAGCTACAAGACAGTGACCACGAAAGCGCTTTGTAACAAGAAAGTAATCGATAATAAAACTATATGTACAAAACAGCCTAAGAACAGCGGCCATCGTCCAGATCGTTAAACACATGCCCAGAAACTAACATTCGGCGCTTGGAGGTGTCCCATTCATTAAAATAATTTTATTCCTCTTGGCTCAGGAAAAAACAAACAAAAAAACATCACAAGATTGAAAAACAAATTAGGCATTGGGCTCCAGTATAGTGCGGTGCCTTGCTAGTTTCGAGCGACCCGTGCTTCCTCTGCTGCCCATCATTATGACTAGATGCGAAGCAGTCCTCTATTTGGTGGGCGTTGGTGAGTCTTCCTTGAGGGACGTCTCCGCGGCGTTGTCACCCGCCGCCTTCAGCGGTGCACGGCTCGAGTTGGGGTCGACGATGTAGTCTAGCCTCAGCGTCAGCTTGAACTTGCGGAACTCGGATGCAAAGGACAACGTGAACGCCATGAATGTGAGGACGACTACCCACTCTGAAAATGTGCTCACAATGATGCCCTCGGGATACTGAAACAAACAAGAAAGAAAAAGAATTATATACGAATCACAGGAGACGGGATGTGGAATAAGCTACCGGCTAGAAAAAAAAAAAAAAAGAAAAGAAAGACTAATGTAAGGCTAGAGCAAAAGGTTTTCTCTCTTTGGTGTACGATGTGCACTGGACATAAATAAAGGCAAATGAAACTGAACAGCTGTTTGCCGAAGTTTTTCCACGAGTTAACACTTTGTCCGATGGCATGCTTCAGTCTATAATGTTAGCATGTGCACTATGTGCAACTGCACATATCAGAGCCAATATTTTGAGCGACCAACCGAATCCCAACCTACAAACGTAGAGCACTGGCACTTGTGTTCAAGAGGCGGGCCCAAGTTTTAAACGAATACTTGCGGAGCGTTCAGCAAGGTGCGCTTTAGCATCCCGCAAGCTTAGCGAGATAGGAGGTGAGATATCTTTAGGCTAAGTATGCGGAGATTTTTGTATTATTGAAACAGAGACGCAGTCAGCAAATAAAACTGCAATTGTGTCGAGGATTCTGGACAGCCCACTGCGCTGAATAGAACAGCATACTGGAGTTTTCATTGCCGGTGGCAAGTATTAATCCCAGAAAGGCCAGAATAAATGCGAACGAAGCTAAAATCTCGATGAGCGGTTCTTGGTGGCGTTCGGTAAGGCACAGCTAAGAACGGAAGGAAACCAGCGGAAATCCGAAATCAAACCGATGACGACATCGTTTTCAGCTTCTCTGCACTTCTTTGGTGCTGGGAAGAGGAGCCTCAACTTAACCTCCGTTTCAATCTGTTATTGCTATTATGTTAACATTTTAAATGATAGAGAAAATCCACAAGCTTCATAGAATAGAATCCTTGAAAGTCGTCGAATTCTCAAGAAACTGATTCAGCCTTATTCCAAATTGTTCACTTCAGTAGAGCGCAGTGCCAATGTATGCGAAGCGTGTGGAACAAGGTCCGTATTCAGAGTTTGCTTCATTTTCATGAATGTCGCTATCTCTCTGACCTTGAGTCATCTGATTGGTCGAAACGCCCGAACAGGATGTCGGTTTGATAGCCACCACTTCCGGTTCCGGTGCTTCCACTACATTAGTTTCGCTTATCTTCTCATCGCGAATTTGCTACATGTGCCATGCGACTGTGCCATGAAAGATCGCCGTTAAAAGAAACGCCTACAACAACAACACCTACAATAATAATAATAATAATAATAATAATAATAATAATAATAATAATAATAATAATAATAATAATAATAATAATAATAATAATAATAATAATAATAATAATAATAATAATAATAATAATAATAATAATAAGGAAAGCCGCAGCGTCTGTTACAAATGAATATATTCAATCTTAAGGCTTATCAATAACCGTAATAAATTAAGTTTTTTTTTCGTTAGCTCTGGCAAAAAGAGGCACCTCGTCACTTATAAGGACGCCTGAATTAGGCAATTTAAATGGGGCGCACTGAACACTACCATTACCAGTGCGCCGAATGCCAAAGAGCAGACAAGGTGGCTCCGCCAAGCGTGGAAACGTCCAACGAAAGCGCCCTCGGAGGAGGGCGGCTTATTCGAACGTAGTTGGCTGACTACGGTTGCCGGTAATTTAACACAGTTGATTTCAATTCTTAGAAAATTGAGGGGTTGCGTCTCGTTATTTGCAGTGTCTGGTAGTCACCCTCCTTTTAACTCAGTGGGGTCAGCAAAGTTTTTAACCAGTCCAAGCTTTCAAATTTTCAGTAATCGCAAGTTGTAAGCCTTGTGCACTATTCTATTATCTGTGTGACCAATATTGATTGACTCAAGGGAAGGACCTTCAGGTGCGGCCACTGTATTACTTTATCACTAAAACAACGCATTTTTCGTGCCTATTTGATGGGAATGACTATAACGCCTGGTTGTTTGATTTGGCTATGTCTATAGGAAAGAGGTTCATTTCGACATCTCATTGGTGGTAAGTTGTAACAACTTCAAATAACTTTAAAAAGTTGAGGTGTTCTCTAGGAAATGTCGTCTTAATTTTGTTACGTTATTGTGACCAAGACTACTGAAAGAAGTGGGAGGGGGAAGGGGGAGGTATTTATTAGGCTTCTTTGAAAATTTCAGAAAATTTTGGGTAGAAGCATACTTTTAATCTTTCTTTTTAAAATTCGCAGTCGTAAAAGAGCCTTCAGTAAATGGACAATTCCATTAGGTACCGCCATAGTTCATCACGCACTAAAGCGCATATACAAGTGTTAACGAGTACGCATTTGAAAGTCACACAGTATACAATTACATATTCGCTTCACATATAACTGAAAAAAGATAGAAGGCACCAGTTCTTGAAAGAAGCATATTGTGACAGCTTCGAAGGTAACTATACTGAGCGACTAATTATACGAAGCTAACTATACTATACAGATATACTGACAGAGTACTGTGGTCTCAAAAAGAAGTTTTGAATGTTTTCATTAAAACAGGCCAACAAGCGGCACAATAATATCGTGGTGGCGCGCTGCGATATTCGTTAATCCCCCCCTTTTTTTTTAACAAAAGACGCCATTTGACAGCATAGCGGTAAGTAAAATAGTTTTCGAAAATGAAAGCTCTTCAGAAATTGAGTATTAATTAAGGAAAAAAAAAGAAAAAAAAAGGTAAGCACTTACCATTCGGGTACTGTCTGGGAGAGGCGCCAGCTTTTCCGGGTCATGTACAGGACAGAAGGCTATAGCTAGAAAAGAAAAAAAAAAAGAACAGGTTGCAGTATTAAACCTCTGTTCGGTCAACATTTTTGGTTGGTTGGTTTGTGGGGTTTAACGTCCCAAAGCGACTCAGGCTATGAGAGAAGCCGTAGTGGAGGACTCCGGAAATTTCGACCACCTGGGGTTCTTTAACGTGCACTGACATCGCACAGCACAAGGGCGCCTTGCTTTTCGCCTCCATCGAAAAGCGGCCGCCGAGGCCGGGATTCGATCCCGCGTCCTTTGGGAACAGTAGTCGAGCGCCGTAGGTCAACATTTTTGATTGCCTTTTTTGATTACCGGAGAGACGTTTACTGTAAAGCTCCGGCATCAGTCATTTTAGCACCCACACGAAACCATGTGTACAAAATGACAATGATTTTAGTTTAAGCCGCCCAGTATCGACAGCTCGTCGTAGCATTACAGGCACATTTTCCTCAAACACCCCTAAATTTCGAGCACTAGGCGATAAAAAGCCTTGGGCCCATTAAACAAAAATACGTCAAATGGGGACCGAAACCGGCGCTTACCGCATATGAAACCAGTTTTCTCCGAGGTAGTATTATACAGTAGTGCTAGTGCTAGTAGATAGTCCTTGTACGCAGTTAAAATGAGGAATTCAGATGTTTCAGGCAATATTGCCCACTGATCACGCACTGAGATAAATGGTTCTCTTAAGCCCAATGACTGACTTATTGAAGTTCCTGCCTGAAAAAAAAAACTTATTCCACGTATCAAGTGTGAGCTGTAGCAGCATCGCAAAAAGCAGAGAATATGTACGTTTACATGAACGCGTCCGCGATCACAATGACAGATGTGCTCTCCCATTAACCGGCTTACGCGATCGTTTTCTATGTAAAGCGAGACGGAAAGACCAACGAGACAGTAATATCGGTATACCGCGGTAAATGGGCGCTTGAATTGACTTTCACAACGCCGCTCTGCGCATGCGCGCCTCTCCTCCTCCTCCTCCTCTGGTTGAGAACGAATCGCCAGCTCGAACTACGCATGTGCTGCTCGCGTCGGTAACAGGAGCTGGCGAGAGATGGCGGCTGCAAGCTCACATGCTTTCAGATAGCAGATGTAGTTGATAAGCAGCTGTAGCCTCGCAAAGATACATCGCGCGTCCGCCTCCTAGAGATCAGCCTGTTTTCAACCAGAAGTAGAAACATGTTCGTCGCTCTTTGACACATCTTGTAAAAAAAAAAAAAAAAAAAGAAAAAAGAAAAAAAAAAAACTTCTTCACCTTCGCCGTCAAGGCTTTAACCAAATGCCAAAATTTGGCGTGATGACGTAAGCTCCTGGTCTCGATTAGTGGGGCCACATTCAAGCCAGTAAACGAACGAAGCGAACGGGCCACGCTCCAAAGCAAGCGATATGTGAATGACAGAGAAACTTCTCCAGTCGTGTCCCTCGGTGGTAAGTAGAAGCCCTTGTAACATAACTAATATCCCTCTTAGGTGCGGTTTTCATGGCAACTGCCTGGATCTCACGTTCCCTTTCGCATTTTGACACGTCACGGCGACCCGCCCGCGCGACTTGCAAATCCCGTGTCGACGCAGCGGCAGCTCTCTCAAACACGTGGCTCGTGCTATAGCAGTGACCTCGTCGCTGATGTACGAAATTGAGACACCGCCACGCGTCGACACCGAAATGGTGTTTGCAAACACGGCCAAGCCTTCCGGCCCTGGCAATAAATCGGCGTCACAACACCACGTGAAGGCGATTCGTCTTGTGTCTCGAAAGGCGCATTTACATAGGACCCCGCGACATCTTAAAAGGGTCAAGCGAACGGAAAGTTACTGTGGCCTGGTGGCGAGAGTTCAGACATGCATGCTTCTGCTTACTCTGACAAAATATGAGCGGCATATTTGCTGCCGCATAGCGCCTAAGGAAGGAGGACAAGCGTGTTATGCTGCAAGTAGGGCTTCCCATCGCAAGCCATAATAAGAGATAAGCTACATATCTCGCATGTCATGCTTGAAGCACGTTTATACTGTAAAGGAATGCGGCCCTTACAAATGAATAACCGAAGGTTCGTGGACCGAGAACGAAAAAAAAATAATTTCAGCAAATTGCTACGTACCGACAGTACGGGGAATGGCTAGAAAAGCAACCTCCACCCCAAATACGTGAAGAAAAAAATTACTAGTGGTTCAAATTGGCTGAATCCATGTTAGAGCGATAGCTCTTCGGGGTTACGCTTTAAGTATTCAGCTCTTTAGCGACTTCAGATGCTCCGGGCTAGCTTGAGCGACGGCTTGTGCCTTCGTTCATGGATCGGTTCCCGATTAGATGCGACTCGTGCTTCCCATTTCTCTGGAATTTCCCTGCCTCCATCGGCTGGCTTTCGCCATCTCCGCATCGTCAATTTATTTCTTGGACAAGCTATGTATCCGCTCGGGGACCTAATTCTGCCATTATATCTGGCGACACTGGTGTTTAGTAGCATTGCAATCGTCACAATCCAACGTCCTCGCCTCTTGATTCATGACTATAGTCATCCATATTCATAAGGCTGGCAAGCCTCACCCTCGATATATCGAGGGTGAGGCTCGGCAGCCTCTTTATACAAAGTAATCACGCGATCTTGTGATGTTATCATAGAGTGCAGTCAGCCAACACATTATCCAGCTGCCTTTCGTAAGTGACCACTCCATGGCTTTTTGCCGGCGCACCCAACATCCTCAAGATGTTAAATAAACATTATTCTTATTCTTATATATGTATATAATTCCCCGCTTTAACCAAGTGCCACGAACTAGTCGACAAGGCCTATGAGGAGCGTGCATGAATCTGCATCCAAGAGCCCCGGAAAGCTCATGCCTGTCCCACTCTCCCACCTCAAATAAGTAAACCGCATTGCTGACAGCGCCTCCCTACATTATGACAGCATGTGTGGTCGTTACGTGAAACAGCCCATGGACTAATCCACACTCGGCCATGTCATCTGCCAACCACCACATAGAAGGTGGCTCTGGCACTTAAACTGAACGGTCAATGCCAAGGGTAAATGTGATAAGTCAACACTGGTTTTGCTGTGGGTTGGCTTTGAAGGTTTGAACTTGAGGTTGACCGATGGTCCAGTGCCCGGCACAACATGAAACGCGGCTTTTGTGTTGAGCAGAGCTCTCGTTCTACTCAATGTAAAAGGCAGGCGCACTCGTATGCGAAAATTACGAAGTCCACGCGGCTTCGCGAAGGCCGGTTGGATGCAGCATGAGCAGTACAAGCGTGGCGATGCGTAAATGCCCCAGTGCCTTGGAGTGTGCAGCTTCCACCGTCCAAAATTACCGCTCACCACGCACCTCGAGTGCGTAGCTGCCTACCCAGGGTGCTGCCCACCCAAAGCACCGCCCCTTTAGTTCAATTCCCCAGCTCAGCTCTGCGAAACTACATCTTCGAGGAGTTCCACCAGTAGCCACCTACCTATCTCCACCCTCTACTAGGCTTTCACATACGAGAACCCATGCCACAGCGGTACGAACGAGCGGCAGCGAAATCGAATTAAAAGGTGCGGCGGGCAAAGCAGCCGTTCTCCAGAAACAGCACCCATCGACCACCTCCACAGAACTCCAAGTTGTCGATGCACCAACCACAACCTTCGAATCACTTCCCAACCCACTCCAAAAGCACTAGCAACAACCCAACCACTCACTCAACTCCACCCACTTTCACGCTATATCAACATTTTGCCGCATGTGTAAAACCGCAGTTTACGGTGAAATTAGCAGAGTATATTAACCGAGGTTAATCGAACCGCCTTCGCGGAACTGCCACATCGGGTTTCAAGCAATTCGATTTAGATAATTGACCTACCAGTAAGCAAGGGTGGAGGGGAGTAATGCTGTACATACTTCCTCTCAGGGTATGCAAATGTTTATTAACTGATACTGTTCAATGCGCTTGCTTGATTACAATAGTAACTAACTGTGTGTAAACGCGTTCGGTAATGTAACAACGCCGAAACTGCGCTTGCATCTAATTGTGTGGCTTGGGCGAGTTTCTAAGGCCATGCCTAATGCGGATTACAAACGAAGGGGGGCAAACGCTGACAGCAGATTAAAAATAAGGGCGTTGAGAAAAAAAAAAACAAAAAAAAAAAACATGATGTCAAAAGACCGATTCACAGTGTAACTGAGGGTGAAAGCACGACAAGGTCTTGAAGAAAAAAATACAAGTTGAAAAAAAAATGAATTGGAAGATAGGCGCCGAGAAGAAAACACGAAATACATGCATATATGTGCGTTCCTTACGCTCTGTAAAATAAGAATTTCTGAACATACGGATATCCGGTTTCCCGCTTTTTCGACAGCAGAATCTAATCTGCATTTAGAAGAATGGAAGAGCGATTTAGCCGACACTTGCTATCGTCTTCGCTTCAACGGTCAAACACAAAGTAGAGGAAGTAGATTGGAACATTTTTGAGTAGACTTCATCTTTTGACAGTTAACACCGTCTTCCACTTAACTTCACTCAGCATTGTTTTAAGATGACACACAATAAACGCAAACACTCATATGGAGCACTCCGAGGGCCTGCATGGCGTCTTGAATATTTATAGCTTGAACTTAATGGCAAAAGTGATACAATGGCCTTCGCGTAAATGAGCTTCGTGTCTCTTGTCATGACGGACACTATGATGGGACTTGAATTCTCAAAGTCGCGTGGCTTTATGGCGAAACAAACTAACGGATTTTAAAGGGACTATCTGACCTTGCTATGCGTGTGCTCATAAGCGCGTCCGCAGCAGTTGCTTTGCAAAACCGCCAACCCCAAGGCGCAATGCATTGGCACTAATCTTTTTTTCTTCTTTCACGGGACGCCACAGCACGACTCATTTTCGTAAAGGCAAGGTCGTCATAAAGAACCGAACATTATGCATGCGCTTTCATAGAGCACGCGCCACTTTCATGGACGGTTAAAGGGCCACGTGCCTCTGCGCACATACGTATACTCCGAGAAATATTTCCAGAGAAATCTCCGCCGGAATTATGAGGCGGACGAGAGCTTTTTCTTTTCGTCGAAAAACGAGCCACGAAGCCAGGAACCCTGCACCGACGCCTTTCTTTGCGCCGTTCTTTGCGCCGTTCTTTGCGCGCGGCAGGTGCAATTCGTCAAAGGTGACAGGCAAGAACCGACTCGCGTCTTCAGCCAGTGACCTTGTGCACGCAGAGATGGATGCCGCAAACGGGATGCGCGGAGGCGCTCCAGCGAAGAAGCACAATGGGAAGCCAATGCTAGTTCTGCGCGGGAGCGAAATTCATAAGGCACGGTTTCACGCGTACAGTTGCGCTCGCATAACGTGGTATAACGAGCGACAGCACAGAGGGAAGCTAATGTTGCCTGATTACTATTGTTTCCTCAATGAAAAGGTTCACGTAAACGCTCGTGTTAGTCGCACGGTGTGATGCTTTAAGTAGAAAGTAAGTAATAAAAAAACACGACGTTTTACGCGGCATATAAAAAGGAGCCGTGACAGCCAGCTGACGCAGTGAGTACCAGAGGCTGCTGCTGCACGACGGATCCGTATATCGTTCCTCTTTTGGAAAGCGTTAAACGAACGTTTCCCGTGTTGGTAATAAGAAAAGGAAAGAGAAAAGCTGCGAGTTTTTGACACGTTCGATTATAGTGGCGCCAGTTACCACACTGGAAGCAGGGTTATACAGAAGAATACCTGGAAGCTAGTAAAGACAAATACTCCGCGTGTGGTTCACAGAAAAGTACTGTGCTTTCCGTTGCGTTGTTACTATTAGCAAGTCTTTCATAGTTAAATTTTCTTCCCCATGTGCTCTGGTTTTGTTCGTGTAATTTTGAGTTTCCACTGTGCTGCCTGTGAGTCACATCTTCATGGATACAGACCATTACACAAACTGTCTTGTTTTCTCCTACTTTGGGAAGCTATCGACAAACACGCGAAAGTCGGAAAAATAATATGAAAATTAAGTCTCGATTTTCTATTCGTTGCAATGAGCTTTAACGATGATTGACACATTTTCGAATGAAGAAAATATATGTCGCCAATGTGAGCTCACATGACACATGATGATTGGCACCTTTCAGATTGAAGGCTTGGTTTGGTTTGTGGGGTTTAACCTTCCAAACCGACTCAGACATATATGTCACAAATGTGAGTTCACAGGGCACATGATGATTGGCACCTTTCAGATTGAAGGAAATATATGAGACAAATGTGAGTTCACATGACACAGGATGATTGGCACCTTTTAGATTGAAGGAAATATATGTCACAAATGGCAGTTCACTGCAAGGCGCCGAGAAAGTGACTTACTTCACCTTCAAACGTATAGGCGGCTTCTCATGCTCAAGCATTAAGCTTGTGAGAGAAAACATCATATAAAGCACAGATACATCTAGTTTTGAAGTCGGATTTTCGCCGCTGATTTCAGTATGAGTTGACCGTTTATAATTACTGCTCAATTATTTGCAGTCTGTTGCTGTTAAGGATTGTCGTGATTACACGACTTGAACAATTTCGCAGTTGACCCCGGTTCTCTGAAATAAGAAGCGCGTGACAAGTTTGTAATGTCAAAAAGGGAACAAAAGAACAGAGTTTTGGTCTGACCACATAATTGAGAGCTCGTATGAGCAGCCTGCCATATGCACCAAGTGTCTCCTATAAATAGATGAACAAGCAGTGTTTGAGCACGCACGAGGAATATGTTAAGCTGTAATCAAATTCCTGCAACGGAACCACTAGAAGCGATGTACAAACAGTGCATTTTGAACGCTGTGAAAAGATACAAAAGAGCAGGTTCTGTTCAAAGAATATTACGAAAAATAGCCGGAAAGACTGAAAACACTTCTTCGTACTTGTGATTCCCGAAATGATCCCCACGGTAGCTATGAGGCAGCGCACGTAGAAGGACGTCTTCCAGGCGCCGTAGTCAAGGATGTAGTTGCACAGGGCCAGGATCCACATGAGGCTGATTCCGCTGGCGAACATGCCCACGGCGCCAATGATGTGCGGTAGAAAGATGGGATAAAGCTGCGCAGGAGAAGGAATGCGGGAGTGAAAATAATCAGAAAGATTGTTAGACATTGTCGGAGTCGCTGTCCCCAGAGCACAAAGTCACGGCCTTGAGAGTATTGTAAGGTCCCATATCCCAGGCCGGGTGTAACAAAACGAGCTGTGTGAGAAATCTCTAAATAAAGGTCGTAAGGCAAAATAACTGAACATTAACCGTATATGACAACATATATACATGTGTACACTTGCAGAAGAGATAAAAAATGTCCAAATCACTCTAATGCCTGGTCTGTCGTCTGTGTTACATAGTGTACAAGTGTGAATAATTTTTTATATCTGCTAGTTGAAGTACCTATATTGCGATGGTTAGTTAGTTATATGGAGGTTCGCGGCCCATAATCAACTGTGGTTATCATGCGTCAAACACAAGGAAGGTAAGGTGGCCTGTTAAGTGCCTAGACAATATGATACTCATATCCGATTTAAAATATTCTTCAAAAAAACTTAGAAAGAAGAGAATATTCGACGAGTGCCTTTTATTCTAAAAGCAATGCTGGATGAAATGGGATATAAATTTCGGGCGGATAATCGTAGGAAAGGTCTCTTCCAAGGTATTTAGAACGCAAAATTCAATAATAAAGTGAGATGGCGAGCAACGCCGTGAAAACATATGTTCATGCAAAATCTAGCGCCAATAAACTTATCTCCCAGGTTTTTCACATTCATGCAATGAAATAACTATTAATGCAAAAATATCTGAAATTCAGAACTCTTATTCGACGTTCTGCATAACGAGGCATTACAATTTTAATTAAATAATCTCAGCAGAATACAGTAAAAAAATTTAGGAGTAAAATGAGATTAGGCACGAAACAGTCATGAAGGGAAAGAAGAACCAACGCAGGTTTCCTTCTACAATTTATGGCAAACTGGCTTTCTCCATTGTCTACAAAGGATTGTGAAATGGAGATTATACTACTTCGACCAGCTATCTGGAAACTTGCAAATTGTTTGAGACACTAGTTCTTGCTATAACTTCGCTTAACAATTGGTCAGTATCAAAATCAACGTCTACGATATCAGTAATGATACTCAATTGGATATGGCATGGAAGAGCATTGAACAAGAGTTGACGGGGAGTCTCAGTTCGTAAGCTGAGCCAAAGTTTCATAAAAGTATTTGCCTTCGTGTGGGATAAAATTGGATATAAGAACGTATGGCTCCAAGTAAATGGCCATGAAATATTTTTTTGACATTGTTCCATCATTTATCATTGTTTGAGCAAAGGTTATGCGCGAGCACCACGAATAGCACACAGACCGGTAGGCTTATACATAATTATAAAACGTCTTTATGAAACGCCGTATTCCGAACCTTAAAATATGAATGCCTACACTACATGGTAATGGCGAAAACGCTATCGCCTCTGAACATAGTAGATTCAGATGCATTAGATTGTTTGGCAGAGGGAACCAAATGCTTGAAGGAGTTAAGATGTTTAAGAATATCCAGTTTTCGATCACTTCGCAGTTGTTGGGCTGCCAGTATTATGCAGCAACTCATTTTTCAACAGAATGAGCAAAAGTGCGTTGAAGCAAAAAGGAAAAAGGAAAGCGAGGCGACAGAACTGGAAGAAAACTGAACAAACGACCTGACGGAAACTTTATTCCACCAAAAAGGAGGAAATAAATTTTTGCTTAAATGAAACTGCACGCAGGCTGAGAAATTTAACATTAAAATGTAAAGAGCCCAAAACGAAGTTGTGGAAAACGTTAGGGTAAAAAGTACTAAATACAAAAGACCGCAGAAGTATAGCTTTTGAACCTCGCTATTTATACAGAGGATACCCCTACATCAGAACACAGAATTTTCTTCACTTTCAACATCGGCTAACAAATTGCACCGTCGTGATTTTACGTAGTAAGCCTGATGATGACGAAGATGACGGCAAAGTGCAGCCTATCAAAAACGGTGTAAGGTATAGCGCTACGGTGTACTGACCCAGGTGCCGTCCCTGCGCACGGCCCCGACGGGGTTGATAGCCAGTAGCACCATTCCCGCCGAGCAGCCGAGCCCCGTCAGCGGGATGAGTCGGTTCAGCCACTTCACGAGGTTGTTTTGCGACGAGTTCATCACCACCATGATGAGGTAGCATATGCAACAGCCGACCAAAACTGCGACAAGGGAGGAAACGCCATTGGATTCGCCCACTAATACGGACAACCATGTGCATAGTCTGTCAAAAGCTTAGAGGAGGTCAAAAGCTCCGCAGTGCCACTCCTTTTGCATTCACGGGTTTCCTCCAAGGAATGATAGGACAAAATTATTCTTACCTTCAGAACATGTGGGGCACTAGGAATCAATGACGAGCCCCATAGTGTGACTCACTGGGGAACAGTCTGGGCTCTAAACTTTTGATAAATACTGTACTTCCCTTGCCATCATGAATATGTTTGTGAGTTCTCAGGATTGAACAGCCCAAAGAAACTCAGTCTGCGAGAGACGCCGTTGTGGGAGGCTCTGCAAATTTCGACCACCTGGGGTCTTTTACATTCACTGAAATGACAAAGTAAACAGGAACCTTGCTTTTCGCTTCCATCGATAAGCTGCCACCGCGGCCAGGGCTAAATCTCGCGTCCTAGGGTTCAGCAGTCGAGCCCGCTAAAGACAGCCTCTGCGCTGTGGATAAATGAAAGAGCGAAATGAAAAAAAAAAAAAAAATCACGTATGCATTTTAAGGAGTGAGTACAGATGGGAAAATTAGGGCAACGCCCAAGCTTAGCCTTAAAAGTAGACGCGATAAAGCATTTGACACGGCCCTTTTGTTTCGCGAGCTTTATATCTTTTGCTTAGTTCGGTTTTCGGGGAAATAAAGACACAGTATAGTTTCACTTCCCGGTGGACACCTTCAATTACAATTAACGTCATACAGTCGAAAATATATATGAGCGAAATGGTATGACACATCTCTGATGCCGCACAGAGAACGGTCAAAGCAAAATTTTTATTACGAAGACATGTACTTTGAACCTTGTTCGTTTCCATGGGATTGAATTTTTTTCTTATTCTTTGCTTCGTGCCGATTTTCGCGTTACTAGCATGACAACGCAGACACCAGCTTATCTGCAACGCGGGACCCTCAAGTTGTCGCGTAAAACCCAATAGTGACCCTTGATCCTGGTAAAACACTGTCCGCCCTCCAGAGCGGGAATAACTCCATCAGCGTTCAGCCGATGGACTTCAATGGCAAGGAAGAGAAAATTGTCTGCATTTTTTGTACATTGCCGTAATGCATTTCCGTGCGCTCAGTCATGAAGGCGTGGCCGATATTCTTTACGGCTTATATCAGTGCATCTTTGAATGTGTTCTTGTTAATTCACGCAGCACTTTGTAAATAAGCAAGACCGCATTGGAAAGAATGTCGGCCATCCCTTCGTGACTAAGCGGAAACTATGCCAATAAAGCAGTAGTTAACGGCCAGGTGCTTGTCTGCGTCCTTCCAACTCCCATCAATACATAAAACTGCCCTGCGGTGCATCATGCCCTTGGGGTGTGGAACTCCACCAGCCAAAAACTGTGATCGGGAAGATGCTGGTATAGTGCCCTTCTTGACCTTCCGACGGAGCTCCCTAAGCGGATGGGCAAAAGGTGCCTAACTATCCTCTCCCCTAGACCACGTTTGTAGGAGGTGGCGGCGCTGTTAACTACCAAGACATTTGCAATACGGGCTTCGTTGAAGTCGTCATTTCGCTATACGGAGTCGTGGACAGAAAAAGGTGAAGTGGCGGGGCTGGAGGCGCTTTCGACAGATGCCGTGCCTAACGCAAAGGTCTACAGGAAGTTATTATCATCCTGCGGAACCTTGGAATGCTGATATAGGTTTGCGTTTCCTTAAATGCCAGTGCAGAAGAAATGTGAGGAATGTAACTTCAATGTTCGCGTCTCACTCACTTCAGTGTTCCTCGTAAAATGATCGTTAACATCAAAGAGCACACTGGATGAAATCACCCAAAGTATTGGAACACAATGGACGCCAGAAAGAATCTACTTACAGCATAGCGCCACCAAAATCATGGAGAAACAGAAGATGCTACTCTGGGGAGGGTCGCCACCTGCATCACTGAAACAAGATTGTGTGGTGTTACAACAGATTCCAACAAGCCGGGCACACGTGAAAGCCTGCGATACGAAGCTAACGCTACATTAGGAAGTGGTAACGATGGCGTCATTGTCAAGGACTGTGATGATGAATTTAGCGGTAAGTACAGCCTTAAAAAAGAACATTTGGTGCGCCAAAACAGGTTCCTTAATAAAAGCATTTCGTAACCTCTTGAAGTAGAATCCAGTGCAAAGATGCTAGAAGACGTTTCAATAAGGACTGCGCAGAATCGTAGGCGAATAGGAATCACAAATGGAATCACAAATGTCAGCGCCTAATCCACTTGTATTCCCATGAAAGGTTCCTGCCTCAGTCTATACTCCGACATTCATGGTAAAAACATTTTCTGTATAGCTACTCGTGAACTAGCGCTATTGAAGCGGTAGAAAAGCAATGGATCCTTCAAAAAGCGAGATAAAACTATTGAAGCCCTCCTATTGTCTTCAGTATCTCGCGTCACTAAAGCGGTTACGGAAATTCTCTTTAATACAATAGTTAATGCTCGGTGACTTTTCTTATAGCGTGTTTACATGCTGCAAGCCACCAAAGTCGAACAGGAAACCCGCGAGGCTTCGCACTTAACCTTGATCGCGCCGACCGGTCGATCGCCGACGAAACGGGAACAACTTGCTATCGCAGCACTTGCAGGGTCATAGCTAAAGATAAAAAATAAACGTATATTCAGACCAGACCACGTACGCGCGATGATATTTATCGCGGGATTTTACTTTATCACGGCAAGGTCTGCGAAAGGCCAGGCTCATTATAGGCATGCCTCAAAATATCGCGCATGGCATCGCTATTACCACCCCTATTTCTTTCATATATACTTGTTCGCACTCGCATGTATTGACGAGTGGAGCCTATTTTTTCAAGGCAACTTACGCAGGAAAGGCAAAGTGCCGATTATAATCTGAACATTCGTGGTTTAGTCAAGGCCTGCATTATTTCCCATGAACTTCAATCCACTGGTTAATGCAGTTTTCGGCCATTCACTGAAGCGTCCGACGATATACCGATCGACAGAAACTACGTAAAGTGTCGTAACAACGCTCTGCAACAAAAAAGATATAGGACAAATGACAAGAAGTGCGTTAGAAAACTGGGGGACGTTTCAGGTCCGCTTTAAAAGCCTAACGCGATAGCGGCCCGCGTTAATCTGATTACACGCATACGCATTTGTACATAGTCTTGAGATACCACTTTACGTGAATGACCACAAGATGTATATCAACCCTCGCTTGTTCGCAAGCAGAGTCAGCGAGCCTTGCGTGGCGTAGTCGGTATGGGATATCTCGCTCGCAACCCAAGAATCGGACGTTTGGATGCCGCGCGAAACCTAAAATTGTAGATATTTTATTTTTAACAAAATAAATTTATTTTTAAATTTAAATCACTGGAGGCATGCGGCGACGTTTAGTTCTAATCACATATCTTGATTTAGCCACTTTCACTGCTTGCAAATGTTATGTTTCAAGTGGGCGTTGTAGAGTGCTTAAAGTTCCCACACCTGAACATACGGCTGTGGCGTCATCCACTCGACCAATCAAGATTTTCGTGACGCAATGCCTGACGACAACGGGACAACGCCTTGTTTTCCGCTGAATGGAGTTATTAAATGCTTAGCTTTAAGCCATTAATAAGGCGAAGACGTGGCACTGTCACTGTGTTACCACTGCCGTCATTTTTTTTTTTTTTTTGCGAACGTCCCGTATCAGTTCGATGTTCGGTCACTTCCAAGCCGATAGGTTGAAGCGCTGTAGACTGCATCATTGCACGCGAAACGTAGTCCCCGCGTGGGGACATTTTTTTTCTACTTCGCATATCAGGACTTTTTTTCCAGGGGACATTTTTTTTCCAGGGGACATTTTTTTTCCAGGGGACATTTTTTTTCCAGGGGACATTTTTTTTTCCAGGGGACATTTTTTTTCCAGGGGACATTTTTTTTTCCAGGGGACATTTTTTTTTCCAGGGGACATTTTTTTCCAGGGGACATTTTTTCCGGGGGACATTTTTTCCGGGGACATTTTACCGGAACTCGTGAAAAAGCAGTGAAGTGGCTGTTCGTGCGAGTTCCATTTATAATGTGGCCTATAAACGCAGTAAAGATGCATAATTAAATTCGCTACATACATCTCATTGCAATCAGATTTTTTTTAAAGAATGAGCACATCGTGTCTGAATAGCTTCTCATATCAAGATGTGCCCAATCCAGGGCTAGCTAGCACATCCGTGTAAAAGGCGATTGCCATGACATTGATTTGCTTCAGAGTTTGCTTGCACAAAGCACTGCCATTCACAAAGATATTGCACCAATTATTACGGCTACCCTATTCGTGCTATTCCAGCGTTCGGGTACCGCAAAACACGAGAGTGGTCTTTTGTAGCACGTGAGCCGAGAAAGGCGCGGTTCACACCAACCCTCCTTCGTAAATGACGTCAACACCAACCTTCAACGTGCATGATACATTTCGCTTTGCACTGCAATAACAGCGATGTGCGGCTGAATCGGAGCTAAACTTTCCGGTTCCTGCCGGCTGAGTGCGGACAAAGGTTGCTCCATCGAGATCAGCGGCAAGGTGTGACCTCTACCCTTTTGCAGCATCCGCCCGCACTGAAGCTCGACGCCCGTCAATTAACCATCCCTAAGCATATCGTGCAGCCGAGCCATGTAAACAAAGAAGCAGCGATGAACAAGTACAGATGCACACAAAAATAAAGAATAACCGACATGGCACGAAACGCACTCGTGCGAACGACTGCCGTGGGTGTCTACGTTGCGCCGCTCACGCGTGCAACCGCGCACCCCCGACGACACGAGCGTACGTGCCACCTGAGAGCATGTTTAAAACATGCCTCGCGCGACAGACAGAAAAGGATCGCCGGTGGGGCCCCACTCCTGGCAGTGATATGCCACCAGCCGCTTTATTACGCGGAAGTTTGCCGCGGGCAGTGAAAGACTCATCTCCACCTTCCACGCACTCACTCTTCCATTTTCCCCTCTTCCCATCCCCATTCCTTGTCACATGATTTGCCTCTTTCCTGGCCGTGTCCTTGTTCCGCGGAAGCGCTCCTATAGGTCACATGGGCATGCATGCCGTGCCGCTGCAGGCATGACGCTGCGCGGTTCTCGATGACGATGTGGTGCGTCCCGAGTCGCTGCAGGGTGCGCACGAGGTGTCAACAAATTCGCCATGCCGGAACGCTCATAGGAAGTGCAGCGGGTTTGTGCCGCTATTCAACGCAGTGGTGGATTTGGGGGGGGGGGGGGGGCAGTACCTGACCCTACGGGGCTGGGACGGTAGGTCAACGCCGCTTGCGGCGGGAGCTAGCCAGCCAGCCACCGAATTGTTATCTGTTGTAGGCCGTCATTGCACCCGCCACTGCTTCGGTGGTGGACGACGGCTGTTGTTGCGGCACGTGCCTTTCTCTCCCTTTTCTTTTACGTTTCTTCTCTATTTTCTCTTCTGTCCGCACGAGGCAGCGGAGGTGGCTCAGCTACAGAGTCAGTAGCAGACCCGTGCATTTTCTTTTCCTTCCTACAGCCACAACAACAACAGCGATGGATGGAAAACGGATGGAGGATTAGTGATTGAAAGTCATGGATGGGTATGATGAGAGATTTGTGGGACTGTTTTACCAAAATAAAAAGTTCTGCCACCGCCCGGATTCGTGCACGTGTCGTTGGATTCACCATTCGATCGGCCTGAACACTAAGCCACCGCGGCGGAAAGTTACTAACAAATATTTTTGGAAAGCCCCAGTGAACATGTCCAAGTTTTCCAACCTTAATTAATTTAAAAATGAGTTATGAGCCGTAATGAAAGCCGCTTATTGCCTCGTTAAAGGCGCTTACATGACAGTTAATGTGCACACCAGAACTTAGCATGGCGGACTAGTATTTGTCCAACAAATTTCTGAAAATTCTCGAAAATTATTGATACGGCCGGCAATATCTTACGATGAGGTTTTATAAAACAATGCGTAAATAATATTAACCTATGCTTCATAATTCGACATGAATGGAAAACAGACAGAAATTCAGTACTACGATGCTCTTTTCACATATTCATCTTGCACGCGAACGTTAGCTACAAATCCAGGCAGATCACAGACGCCCCCCGGTATTTTTCACACAGCAACGGATGCCCTCGTTCATACACAAAATAATAATTTAAGTAAATAACTCTGCTCCGATCTTTAACACTGATGCGGAATTTGGGATATTATTCGTGCTTCAGTATTTTTTTCTTCCCTTGCTCCTGCCAAATGCTCGTATGGGCGCTGTAACTGTCCGAACAACAGGCGAATGCATAAGAATGTGATGACTCTCGAAACTTAAAGCGCGAGCTGCTAATCTTGCATCCAGGTCTTTTCTGTTCCATAGTTTTATTTGTGCTGTAATGATAGCTTATAAACTTCTATCATCGCGGCATATGACATTGCTAGTCTTGTGGATGGTTAGTATGTCGTAAGCGAAGAACTTCTGCACGTAACTTCTGCATATAAAGCATGAGCAGAATATAATCAATTACGACCATGGTACTAGAAAAGCCGGAAAGGCTGCTCTATTATACTTGTTTTTGCGAAGGCAAGGAAACTTGAAAAGGAAGGAGTGGTAGAGATGCAATTTTTTTAGACATGGTACGGGGAAACCAAAGTCGAGAAATAACAATAAGTCAGCCTCCAAATACGACAGCTTTTCCACCCTGTCGTAACAACATATTTCTTATTGCGGATGTGCCTATTGTTCCCAGAGAACCGGCTCTGTCGTTCCGAGGACATAAATTCATCCTTGCTTTTCGATGCTTATACGTCTGGGAGGTTTTACTTGTTGCGCTCATGTTATTTTTGGTAAGTTTGCTGATGGTAGCGTATAAGCGTTGCTTATGCGTGCACATTTTAGATAACCGAACCAGACCGACGATGCTGTTGTTGCTTGAGAAACCGCGCAATAAAAAGCATTCAACTATGTCAGTGACCACACCTCTAGCGTCATCTTTTCAACGCAATCCCGGTAAATGAGTGACCGAAATGTGCACTCGAATATGCGCCAGCGTGGTTCCCTGCACGCACCAATACTACCGGAGCTCAAATAGCTTAGATACCTGAAATGATGCGGTTATGACTTTCTAGGAATCCCTTTATGCTTCATGGAGGGTACATTTTCACTAATAGCCTATACGCATATAACGAAATGAAAACATTGACCATGCTTCATTCTTTCCTTTCCTTGACCTATCTCTCAATATGTGCTGTACATGTTTTTGCGGTTAGTCGCTAGAAGCGATATGCTAGCCTAATAACCTTTTGTACAAGAACAAAAAGAGAATCACCATGCATCATTTTGGGCTTTCCTTGACCTTGTAACGGTGGTTATGAGCAAACAAGATAAAAGGCTGTAGGGCTCGTGGCGCGCCGCGCTTTCGAAGGCCGCGCCACTTCCCAATGCTCCCTGCGCGCGTGCCTGTTTCCCTCTCCCCGCTCGCGCGGGGATAACCGGTCCCGCGCGAGGGGGCTATAAAAGAAGGCACGCGCCGCCGGCTCGCCCTCTTCTTGGTCCCTGGCGCTTCCTGGTCCCTGGCTCGTCGCTCCCGCTTCCCTCCCGGCTCTCCACGGAAACGACCCGCAGCCACCCGGACGACAAGATCCCTGTGAGATTAAATATGTTTGTTATACGGCCCACTGTGTGTTTGTCGTGCGCATCCCTCGGGCAGAGGAATCGCCCACAAGGCAGACATTCGTAATCTTTTCACGCAGCTCCATATCCCGAAATAGCTGCACTAGCTGAGCTCATCATAAACATGTTCCTGATAAAGTCGCCGTTTTGACACGTGCGAACCTTTTTCTTATAAGAGATAACCGTAAGAACTGCGCATTTAGCTCTCCAGTCGCAGCTACGTGATACGTTGATGACGTCTGACAGTTTCAGCGTACTGTCTAAAATTCTGAGAGGACATATCGCAACTAAACAACAGACGCAAATTGCTGCGCGACTGCTAAACCGCAGAGGAATCACGATCTAGTTCATCGTTGGTGAAGCGAGAAAGCTACAGCGACCCCTTGTGGAAAATAGTCTGTGCTTAATTCGTTTAAAACGCTATACTTACGCAAATGCTCACCCGCACCATAGAAACAAGCCTAGCTTTCTCACATAAAATACCAGAACTGACTTCCAACAGCTCAAGAGAGTAGAGCTATCTTATACACCGATTCCTCTGCGTCCAGAAATTTATTTCGATAAATCAAGCGAAACTGACTAGCATGTTCAGATGGAGATATCCTTAAGCCAATTAGCACCAGAGGAGCGAGGCATACTATGCAGCATGCTTAACTCCAATATTTGCAGGACTAATGCGTACAAGTACAATCTCTTTCCGAGAGCAATAGTGGCATGGAATGCTTTTTCAGGCAGTAATGTCTGTTCCGATGATTTTACTAATAAGCTTGAACGTGCTTACGCCTGATTACTTTATTTCGCGATTATTAGTTGTTTTTAACATTTGAAGTTGTTTTTCATGTATGTCTTTTTACTCGCTTCTGAATTTGTTCTCAGCCCCTCCTGCTTGGACTGACAGTATGTACTGGCTGACAGTATGTTTACTAATTTCAATTAAAACAAAAGCAGCAGCGAAAAAGGGGAAGAGTTGAGTTTGCGCGCACAGCAGTGCTGAGAAACGAGAACTACAAACGGAAATAAGGACAAGCGCTGTTCTGCCTTGCATTCTGTCGTCTGTGTCACGACTATTTTACTGGTGCCGTCGAGCGATGCCGGGAAGCAGACCGATTTTTATGGTTGCACACTCAAAATAAGGCTCTGCTTTAAAACATACGCATTAACTAAGGCATGGTACCCGGGTTGAGGGTCGCCGGAGAAGGGGTAGGCAGCGAACGCGATGGTTAGATGGCATCCTGGAGGCACTGCAGATGAAGTTATGTGATGTTAGGAAGATAGTGAGAGACCGGAAAGCGTGGCGTGACATGGTCCACAGGGTCACGAAGAGTCGGACACGACTGAACGACTGAACTGACTGACTGACCCGGGTATCACGGGCTAAAATATATGCAAATGTTATTTAAATTTTTTTACATCAACTTTGTCAAGGACGCGCTGCAAGGTCGTCAGCGACTGTTCAGCAGCACTATCGCAGTTTGCAGCTACGTGTATCCCCCCAGGCATATTAGCACACGAAAGCATGCAGATGTCGCCGTTTCTCACGCCGACGATGTTTTCTTGATGTCTTCCCACAGCCGTGCTCAGCGCTCGCCGCGGCGCACTTTAGCGACGGTGCATGGACCCTCGATTTGTGCGACGACGCGTCAAGGCCGACGAGTTTGAGCGTGCATCTGTTTACCAGCTGGGCGTTCTCGGAAGCCTACTCTCGCCAGGTGAGGTCCCGAGTGTTTAGGTTGCGCCGTCATTTTTCGAGACTTCGCGCCTGTCCTTCCCATTCATCTACGATGATCGCTTGCTCGTGGGTATATCAGGTGTAGCCAAAGCGGATGACAGGTATACTTGGCCCTTTACACTTGCAAGGCAGGTCCCACATGGCTTGATCCCCGATTCCTGAAACGTGTGCGTGGCGTCGTAAACAAGCCTGATCGACACTGATCCTGGCGGTGCGTCGTATATACCCGGGGATGTTTAGTAGAACCTCTTGTTGGGCTAGTCGGTGCATGACTTGTTAAGGACTAGTTGCGAGCACAGAAAAAACAAACAGGAAAAGAACGATGGAGAAGGAAAGAGCGTAAACTATCAACTGTTTTATTGGTGTCCGTAGGTCCTTATATAGGTAGTGTGCACACGTGCCTTAGAAAGGGGGGAAGGAGGAGGGAGAAGGCAAATGAAGTCTGCGGTTAAGTATCACTGATGCAATCGTCGCCTTTTACTTAGCTCTAGTACGCACCTAAAAGCTCGCGGGCTACTTTGTATTTGCTGCTGCCCAGAATGTTAGCGAATATTTACAGAAATACCTGAGTGCTTTATAGGTCGATGATCCTTTCGCCACAAAGAACTCTAGTGATGTTGTACGTTTCTTGGATAACAACGCTCATATTGGATATGCTCATTCTGTTAAACTGTTCGTAGCCGTCATAGAATGTATTGAAAAGAACGGCGTAATCAAATTTCAAAACTCAGCTGGTGTGCCAGTGGACAGCTTCATTTCCTTCCTTGAATTTTATTTGCAAGCCACTTTCATTTCTTTTAACGGTGGCTTTTACATTAAACGACCAGGCATATGTATAGGCGCATATGTCGCCCCGACCTTGTGCGATATATATTTAGCTGCTATTGACCAATCCCTCAACTATGAGTTTACTAACCAAGGAGTGCTTAAAGTTTGAAATATGACGACGATTTTTTAATTGTTATCGATAAACAAATAATCTTGACCCGCAATGATTCTGTGAAAAGCATTGTAATCATTTTTAGACAACGTAGCAAGGGCTTGGCTTTTACGAACGAACTTCCAACTAATCGTTCGTTGCAGGTTTTAGATGTTAACCTGCAGTTTGGCTGCATCATATATGCTGGCACTATGCTCCAAGTACAGAAAAAGATACTTCCATATGATTCTGCGCACTGGAAGATAGTTTAGTTAAGAGAGTTATTGATAGCTCGTGCCTGGAATCTGCTCTGACAAAGTCATGCCCACATGCAATGCAGATCAGCTTCAATAATGAAGTTAACAGGCTTCTTTCAGCCGGCTTCCTCTGCATGGTCATCTCAGTTGTTGCTGATAACCTTAAGTCAAAGGAAGGAAAACGCAGCAAGAGCAATGAATGCATGCTCAGAAAGAAGGCCACGGTTGTACCGTGTCTGCCCAAAGTGCCCCACAACATCAATAATGTGGCAAACAGGCATGGCGTAGTGGTTCACCGCGCTAACATATAAAACGACAATAAACACAACACCACATTCTGTGTTAGCGCGGTGAACCACTACGCCATGCCTGTTTGCCACATTATTGATGTTGTGGGGCACTTTGGGCAGACACGGTACAACCGTGGCCTTCTTTCTGAGCATGCATTCATTGCTCTTGCTGCGTTTTCCTTCCTTTGACTTCTTAAGGTTATCACCAACACGGCCCAATTCTCGCCATTTTAGGCATATAGCGTCCTCGTGGTTTTTTTTCAGCGCCCCGAAAGCCTGCCGTGTTAGGCCCGAGGATCAGCATTTAAAGAGGTAAGCGAAACGGCTGCAATATAAAACATGCAGAAACGTTTGTGAAGTGTGCTACGGGTGTGG
This sequence comes from Amblyomma maculatum, assembly GCF_055883805.1. Lineage (NCBI taxonomy): Eukaryota > Metazoa > Arthropoda > Arachnida > Ixodida > Ixodidae > Amblyomma > Amblyomma maculatum. Next base: position 102,015,355 of record NC_139347.1, on the reverse strand, counting down.
CTTATGAAATCCCGCTTAAGTGTGGACGTGCGTATGTTGGCCAGACAGGCCGCTGCGTGAATTAACGCGCAGGGGAGAATGCTCGTTTAGTTCGGTCTCGAGAAGGAGCAAACTTGCCCGCTCACTGCATTGCATGCAAAGGTTGCGAGCCGCGGCTCAGGAGCATTCAGATCCTGTGTAGGAGAAGTAGCCCGTGAGCTTTTAGAAGCGTACCAGATCAAAGCAAAAGCCGACGATTGCATCAGTGATACTTCTGTAATGTGTGTAATGCTGAAAAGAACTTGCTGTGTGGCTCTCGTTGACTTGCGCGCTGACTTGATTTTTCTTCTCCCTCCTCGTCCCTTCTTTTTAAGGCACGTGCACACTGCCTATATAAGGGCCTACCGGTATCATGCACAACAGTTGATATTTTGCGCTATTTTCTCCATCGTTCTTTTCCTGTTTGTCTTTTGTGCGCGCGCAACTCGTCCTTAACAACAAGAGTATGTGTTGTGCTGTTATTCCTGTTCTAAGCCTGAAAAGATTATTTATCTAAGTCAGGCTTAAGCTATGTTTTTTTTTTTTCGCCCGAAACGCACATGCGCAGCTTGCCACAGCACAGGAATTCCCCGACATATTTTAATCTGTAAGGTTATTAATTACTGCGTTTAAATTAAAATACGTTACTTTCAATGTATAAGCTTTAACACGATCTCGAAGACCAAGTAATGAAGTATAGAAAACATCCCCGCCGGCCGTTTGAGAAGATATATGCTGGCTTGGCGTCGAGGAAATTGATCGCGCAAATCCTCAGGCCTTGGGTATACAATCAGTCACTTTGAAGCCGTGACAACCGAATTCGTTCCAAACATCTAAAGGGAGAGCAAAACAAACAAAAATCATTTTAAATACAATTTCATTCGAAAATTCACATTAAAAGTGAGCTGACCTTTTTTGGGGAAGAACCTTCGATGCATAGTCCGGAAAATGGTTGATAATACCGGGGGGGGAGGGGGGGGGGGGGTATGATGTTGCTGTCAAGAGAGCCTAAAAAATGCATTCGTCTTCGATATTTTTCAAAAATTGCCTGTAAGAGAACACGCGCTGTGCTTTCTAATAGTTCGAATCAAGAACTCTACGGCATCAAGGGAACACTCCGCAGCTTGAGGTGATCATTATTCTGCCGAAATAAGCATGGACAAAGAATCAAGAGATATAAAGATCTGAATATAAATATAGGTACTTATTTTTCATTTTGATTTCCACACCCGTTCTGTCAAGTATGTATTTAACAAAATATGCGTCGTGAGACGTGTTAAAATATTTATTATGCTGTAGAGATTCATAGAATAGAGTCCAGAGGAAGGTCACAAAGGAAAGAACTGCAAGGCCAAAGACCAACGGCTGCTGGAGTGTCTAGGACGACAGTAACACTCAGACTTCAGAAGTATGTTTCAATTAACGCTTGCAAGCCTAACCACTGCAGCTGGCCCAAAGAGTACATCTACTTTTTCACAAAAGTGGTCGTTGGCGCTGCCCTATTGGATACTGGACTGTGCTAGAAATCCAGTGAAAGCTGAAGATTATCTCCCCCAAAACCGACCTACAGTCAAGTCAAACCGGTTTCGCAGAGGCCCTTGTAAAGGCCTATAGCAGCAGCAGTACGTTCCATGTTGCTATATCCCTTCATGATATTAGGGCAGAAACCATTCTTGCTTCATGCATCGTGTGACCAGAAAGTGACCGGAAAAAGTCCGTACCTGTCAACCATGCAGAGATAGACAATAATGAAATAAGACTGATAATTATGATTATTGCGAGTTGATTAGTCATAGGTAGTAATAGCCATGATAAGTCAGTCATAGTCATGGTTAGCCATAATAGTCATAGTTAGCATCTGACGTCATAACGTCTCGGTGTCGATGGTGCCGCTACTTACGCAGACATGTCTGAACACGCCAGGCGTTGGCGGAACTCAGTTTATAGACCATTTTCGCGGCGAGGAGGAAAATAGCCTCGAACAGGAACATGCTGCGCGGCTCCTCCTGTCTGGTATGTGGGGACGCGGGATAGCAGCGGGGCGGCAGGGCATTTTACGGAGAAAGGGCACACGTTGCAGTCTTTTGCACACAGAGTGTCTTGAATAGGCGCAAAGTATCTAAGCCGATTAGCTGATGTGAGCGATGTGCTTTCTTTCCCTGTTCTTTCTTCTTTCGCCCCTTTCTTTACTTCATTTCCCTGATCGTTTCATTTTCGCCGGCTGCAGTTTCGCTGCTAAGGGCTGCCGTGATTAACGCAATCTTTTTTTTTTTTTAACTCAGTTGTTTGCATTAACAAAAAAATTACAACTAAAAGCAGATGATTAACAGAAGATAAAAGATTAACAGCGGTGGTATGCGCGTGTGTTGCTCTACACTGTTCCGCTTGCAACTCACTCAATTGGGCGAAGACGAGAAGCTTCTAAATTTCATTCCCCCAACCAAAAAAATTTCGCTTTGGCAGCCTTTCGTGCGAGTTCCGAACACTGTGTTTTTAGAGTAGGGACCGGAAAAACTGAATACCCGTGCAACAACGGCAGACTTTGGGCAACAAGCGGATGATATTCCTTGTGGCAAATATTTACGAGATACCGCCAGGTAAAGAACTATTTCGATTCAGTCACCTGAGGTTAATGCAAGTATGAAAGAACCTGTCCTACAATTGAAGACAACGATATACTAATAAATTGGTTGTCAACTTATTTAGTGAAACAGCGCTCAAATATATATTTATTTTTTTGAAAACACGCATCTCGTAAGATTTTGCTGCCGATAATAAATGGGAATATGGTCATAGGAATAGCAGCGACTGCTTGCAGTAAGCAAACTTTGCGATAAAAATGGACTATATAATTGTTGATAAAAGCAACTTTTGATGAGGTCATTATGGGACATAATTTAAGGTCCCTATTCCATAGGTATCATTTGTCCATTTTATCTTGTATTTGAATGTCAGCATGACGGCAGCATCAGACAAACGCAACTAACGTCCAGTCACAGAAATTGCAGGATAGCAGCTTCCGCTGTTGAAAAGTCATCGCCACTCCCCGCACATATCGGCAAACAGGTGGTCGAGTCATGTAGGCAAGGCTGACATCCGATTGCCTGGTAGTGGACGCTTGAACACCCTGCCTGATTGTCACCCAACAAAAGTAGCCAGGGTAGAGTAAATGAATCCGAAATGGATAATCGATACTTAAGAATAGAACCCCAGCGGAGGTGTGGGAACTTCCGCAGTAGCCACTCAAGCAGTAAAGAGTATATGAATGATCGGTTGACCCAACAAATGTAGCGCGATTAGTATTGCTCCTAACCGTGGCATGAAACGGCTACATTCGCTTTCTTTCTTTCCTCAAATTGTTACGGTAAGCCGTCTCTAGAAATCATTTAAGAATAAAAAGTAGATCGAAAGCTGCCATCACTGCCAGTGGTGTGACACCGCACCTCTGTGCCATATAAAAGTTACGTACCAATTCTAATCAGGCTTGTAGCCTTCAGCCGACCTGATCAGGAGCATAATTTTTTGTCATTTCTGACCGAATGGCTTCGCTGCTACTGAAAACTTTCTTTTCTTTCAGCTAGGTACTTTCAGAAAACAAAAATTTGCACGCGAGAGCTCCAAAATGCCGATTTCTGCTACTTGTCGCCTGTTCCGCGGATGGGACCCCACATACCAGCATGGCGGTTGTTCACAACTCGGCCGCTAGATGGCGCCACACACTCAAAATGGCGGTGGAAACTAGCAAAAAACGACTGGAAGATTGGTGGCTTAAAAGCAGAGAAGTGACAATGTTAGTAATGTAGGCACAAAAATTTAATAAATAGAATGATGGTTTAGTTAACCATTCTAAATCAATAATTAAGATATATGGAGAAAAATGAGCATGATAGCTACTGCTACCACCCCGTTTCAAAAGGGACGCTCCTATATTCCTTCCATCCATACAGGCAGCGCCCATGATAAAACGGTCTATACAACACAACGCATTAAAAGTGTGGACACATGCTCATTCATAACCAGGCCAGCAAAAGGAGAGAAATGCTTTCGCATTGCCGCACGCGAGGAGGTTTAAGTTCTCTTCGGAATTTCTAACGTTCTAGCTGCTGAGAGGTATCGCGCACAAAACTGCGTAGAAAATACTTAGTCACAACTGATATGGAGTTTTCACGAATATGTCATCGTATTTGTGACCTGCACCCGTTGGTGCGCGGTGCGAAGAGAAATTTATCCCTTATCACACTGCTTCATATTGAACAACGTACTGAAAACGACTACACGCTTGCCATTGTGGACACAGAAGTAGTTTTTTGGAACTTTATTCAGATCTCCGGCAACGAAAGTTCTCGCCGCTAATCGTATTTTATGATATATAAGGTTTCCCCAGTGAAGTAATGGCTTAAAACGCACAGATAGCCCTCTCGCCGGCTTCACTCTCCTTGTTTGATCATGACAAGTCACTAAACTCCAGCTCTCTCTCTCCGCAACTATAGCTAGTTTCGAGATTGTGATTGCTACAACTACTTCAATCGCACTGAATAATGCAACTTTGTTTAACGTCTACTTACTTTGGCGGACAGCGGCTGTTTCAAGATCGTAATTTTATCGATAAAAACATCGCTGAGTGATGATGCCTAGCTTCGTATAAGTATTACCGTTGTCAGGGGCGCTGTTCGAACCACATGTGAGTGCTGTGCAATCTCAAAGGACCGATAATGACAGAAAACGATAAGTACGCATCCCCTGTCAGAACTTTTAGTCACACACCTCTCACATTTCCTCATTACTGTAATGATGCAGTGTGTGTGTGGGGGGGGGGGGGGATGCATATTTGGGCTTTCCAACCAGACGCACCCTTGTTTCACACACGTCTAAAAGTAACAGGAAGGTGCGCATGTGTAGTAGCTAGGCATGTTTGCCATCAGTAATTCTTAAAATATACAGTTCACTCACCTGATGTACGGCAGCCACGGTTCAACGTCGCCTTTGCTGACGGCTATGGCGTAAGATGTGAGAATGCCCACCACGCCGGAAGCGGCTCCGATAAACGGGATGTAGTGAAGTTTGGTGATGACGACCTCCATGCTCGTGGAAAAGTCCTGGAATCGGAGCCGTTTCGAGAAATTTAAGTTAAGTCAAGAACGAAACAACAGCACCGCTTTCGAGCTATGCTGTTAATTGAGCAAACTGAGCAGGTTGCGCACGTGTGCTGGGCATGTGCGGTATTGTTGGCATGAAAATGGAAACTGGCTTCACACGCAGAAGTCACAGTCCCAGAAAAATAACTACCTGCCGAAGTACAGGTACGGTTCCACTAGCAAACGCACGCTTGGGACATTGTCTCCAAGGCCATTAAAGGAACCCCCCCTTTTTTTTTCCAATAAGCAATCTTTTAAGTCCTTTCTGAGTTGGTGCTCTAATCACCCTACGCACTTTTCGTATAGCCTCTGCGGGCTGCAAAACCACCTGAAAGATGAGCTTAGCTGTGGTGATGCAATGATACTTCACTGACGTATCCTTAAGAAAAAAAAAAACGGAGCCACTTGTCTACTTGCTTTGAATGCGAAAGCATACAGTACTACTGATTTGCTACTGTCGCATGATTTCGTGAACCGAGTTAGATGAGCGTTAGCTCGTTTAACGATCAGATTTACATTGTCTTAGCGTGGTACAGCGTTTGATTTCTGGTTCTACTAGTTGACTTTTTCAACGATATATGACGACAAAAATTTCGATTCTTAATCACAATTACCTAATTAACGGTAATTATTTAAGGCCTACACTTCATTCAGCGCAATTACATAATCGACATAAGCTATCCAACGATAGAACACCTGTGGCTGTTATGCTCTTCATAAGGTACACAGCCATTGCGCACGAGCGAAATGATAAGCACTCAAAATATCAAACAAAAAAAGAGCTTGAATGCATAAACACCGAATAGAGGCGCAGAACAGTACACAAAGCTTTACGGCGCATAAGACAAAAAGAAAACTTATTTCGAGGTGCACGTTCAAAAATGGAGCTTTATGCAAATGCCATCTGTGCTTCCAAAGGAAATCACTCAAAAGCAAAATATATGCTTGCGACGAGGAACCTCACCTCAAAAACGTTATAACCGAATCTAATGTTCGCTATTTAAAGCATCTACAGTTTCGTCCTTCGATTAACTTTTCATCGAATATTATGCGTCACTATTGGCAGGCATGGCAACTGTAATAAATGCCTCTAGTGGGAATTTCAAGCCATGTTCACAAATGGTGATTAGCCCATGCAAGAAAGAGGAAACAAAATTCACAGAAGATTGATGAGATTCATGTGGCGAATATGCGGGAGTCTTACGTTTCTACATTGCGTCGTTTTATGTACATGAAACGTTTTTTTTTTTCTACTAAGAAAAACCGTTTCGAAGTCGAAATGGGTGTATGTAGTTTATTATTGCGCCTCCACAATCTTGGGAGATATTTATATATTTAAAAGCACTCATTGAACACGGTACGTGTCGCGATAACTTGTAGATGCTGAAAAATTTGTTGAAAAACTAAAGGCTCAGTTTATCGACTTCTCTGGCCAAACTTGGGCCCATATGGGCAAACCTGAACCTAATGGTTCCCAGCCAGGCTGGGCCGTTTCATAATGGCGTGCGACAGTGGGTTCAAATAGCACGTGGCACGCAAATGGCGTTGCAGAAATGTGAAACGAAGCATTCACTTTACGCCAAACTGCACATGGTATGGCTCAGTCTCAGCTACTTTTCACTTATGATGGTAGGACTTCCTACGCTGGGTAGGTGACTCCACACAGTAATGTGGCACAATGCTATTTTCTTTCTTCTTTTCCAGGCCAGCACACCCAGACGCATCATCATATTCCGACCGCTGGGGTACAAGACAGAAAAAAACAAGTGTAAAATGCAGCGATGTAAAGTCCAGCAGTTGGAATGCTATCAGTTTTGAATGTTTTCTAAGAGCGGACTCACCTAAACCACGTTAGCTTTGAAATAGAAATGTGAAACTCTGAAACATCTTAACATGAAGGCTCCACACAAAGGAAATCTAGAAAATTACAAACGTGGCCCTCGGAAGACATGCAGCACTGAAGAAAAATGAAATGAAAACAGGAGAGGATTGGTCCAAACAACGAACGAAGTGCAGTACACCTCGTAATTTGGAAGCAAATGCTGCATAAATGCTGGCATATAGGTGCGCTTGAACGACTACACAAACGACTACACAAACAGCAACACAAAGCAACGAGCGCAAACTGTCAACCAGCTTTTATTTTCGAGAAATGCATGTTAATATACTCTTGTTATGTGAGCAATGCACGTTCAAAAGAAGTGAAACTGCGCAGTTGAAAGAAAAAAAAAACTATTCCAGGAAAGTATATAAGAAAGCAGATTAGCCAGCATGACAGACCCAATTATGCCGTCTCATCATGTGCAGATAAAAAGTTTTCTTTTTTGACAATGCTACCGACGCAGCACTGACACACCCACATTCAAATGGAATGACTGCCATTTGATAAGCTTCCCACAGTTCTCTCGTCAATTTATTTTTGGACTTTAGGAGGATCGATGACCTATCGAACTCCGGTACGCACGGAAATGGCAGTCATTCCAACTGAAGGTGGGTGTGTGAGTGCTCCTTCGATAGCTTTGTCAAAAAAGGAACTTTTTTCAGTTGCACATCATCGCACGGCATAATAAGGTCTGTCTCATGCTGGCTAATCTGCTTTGCCATATAGTTTTCTCGGATTGTTTTCTGAGACCAAGTTTTTTTTTTTTTCTTTCATATGTGCGCAGTTCCACTTCTTTTGAACGTGCATTGCTCAGATAACAAGGGTATATTAACATGAATTTCTCGAAAATAAAATTAGTTGACTGTTTGCGTCCGTTGCTTTGTGTCGTCGTTTGTGAAGTTGTTTAAGCACACCCATATGCCAGCACGAACCACCAACTTTTATTTATTTTATTTGCAACTGGCATTAATTTACATTCGCAGAAGCCCTTTATACTCCTGCCATAGGCTAAAGGGCTTGGGTTCATGTTTTTCTGTTATTATATCCTATCGCATCATATGGCAATCCAAAACATTCCGAAATGGAATGCACAGTTGTGCGAACAGTACGAAGATATGTTAATGGTTACTTTCACAGATACATAGCAATATGGGCCCGAATAGAGATATCAGAGGAATAAGCTCACTTTGATGCTTTACAGGCACAAAATATGCAGTTTTACTCGTTTGCGCTGCAAGAAACGCTGAAAATAAGCTTTATGACATCGCGAACTCACTCCGCAAAACGCTGGTGCAATTTCATTGCCATGATGAATAACTTTATCAACATCGTCAAAAATAAAAAAAAGATTCCTCCCTTTTCAGCACGCTGGAATCCCTTGGGATTCAGCGGTGTCCAGAGCCAAATGGATGATTTCTGTTTGGACTTCTTTATTGTGGCTGATCATTAAAGTCTCTCACGACTCCAAATTCCTGTCTGGTTCGTTGTATCTAGGGCATTTCTACACCATGTGTATCATACCTGCAATTTTGTTACAATGTTTTAACCGCGGGTCCTGTATCACCGGATGCCATCTGCTGAATGCGAGTGGGTTGGGAAAAAACCCCGCCTGCAACTTTCTTCATGTAACCTTTTCTTTTCTGCTTATAATTTTGTCTGCTCGAGGCAATGTCTGTCTTTCTAATCTGCAATGCGTGAGCCAGCAACCTTCCTTCTAGCCCACCCTTCCCTTCTTATCCTTTAATTTTACGCAAACTTTACGCTGCAGGTGACGATTTCTTATTATTTTCACTGCTGATTTGTTGGGTTACGCAAAACAATCACAGAAACTGCGAGCCTCATTTTTTGCTGAATTAGTCTGTTACAGGCATCGCGCAAGCTATAGTGTGCGGAGAAAGTAGCAGGAATCTCAAGCCTTACATTTTCTTTTTACATTTCACTTTCTATGTTGCGGGACACCGAAAGCCCGGCGAGTGCGCTCTCTCAAACCCAACTGCTAAACTTTCCCGCCAGTTCGCGCGTCACTGTCACAATCTGAACTGTTACCCACGCTGTTCGTGGATGTCTTTCACAAACGGCGGGGACCTTTGTTCTCTGTGTCACTTGATGACTATCTCTGCAGGGCGCAAGATTTATTTGTTTCGGCACCGTCGCGGTGCACCTATACCCACGTGCGCTTCAGAAGGGCCAAGACACCAATCGAGTAGAACGAAGGCGCCCCACCGACCTCAAGGACGAGAACTACGTCGTCGGTGACGTCAATAGGCAGGGAAACGTGAACGTCAGTTCTGTTCGAGAGCGCGAGCGATGCACTCACAATGTACACTTAGCCCGAAAGCCAGCAGGTGGCTCAGAGAAATCTGGGTCTATATATAGCCTAATCTTACAGGCGGAGATTGCGCGGCAGAGATCGTTATCAAACGTCGGAGTTCCCCTTGTTTTCCACAAAGTTCTGCGGGGCCGTTTAATCGCCTTCTGCGGTTAAGGCGCCTCGAACTGGAATATTTTCAGATCTAAGCTTACAGTTTGTAAAAAATTAGTTGTTTAGCTCTGGTTAGCCCTAGTTGAATTGCGTAAGCAACGGCGGAAGCTTATTTTGCCTGCTACATTATTCCCCTATCACGCCCTATAAGTGTCAGGTGCTACATCATTGGGGAAACTTATGATCATCCTTTTAGGGTATGACGCGAGAGCGTAAGCAGCAAACCCACATATAAAATCACGCTTCAACCAAGCCGTATGGACGCGCCTGCTTGTCGTATAAGGGTAACGAGAATGCAAACGGTACTGGCAGGCTGATTCTGATATCACCCTCCCATATGAAAAGAGCGACCCGAGTTGGCAGCTCCTGGCCGTGGCATAGGGGCAACGTGAGTTCAAATGTCATGGCAGGCTGAGGAGACCATAGCTACAGCTCTTGACGACGTAGCTGCGCCCAACCGAGATCTTGAAGACCTACCGCAGTGTAACTTTCGCTACAAAAGAAAAAGGTGAGCATTAAACTATTTGTCCAGATTTCGCACTGATACCAAATCGAATAGTGTTATTTGCCCCCGGGTTTCACGCAATTATATAGCATATTCTGCACCGCCGCCTTTCGGTCCGAGATAAGCACGCTACACCGTGGCCATGAAGCAAGTTCGTCTGACTAGATGAAATGGAGGCCTTGCGTGTTTCACGTTAATTCATAAAAAAGACATCCATGTTAGCTAAGCGCTATGCTAAAAGCAACTAATGCCTTTGAAGAAACCTGTTGAAATTTTCGCCTAACGAGTTTATAGACGTCCCCCGAATATTACGCAATAGCGTGTACAGCTCATTCTGTCCAAAAGGCTCCGCTGCTGCCGCGACCCTAAAAAAAGTTTTGGCATTGCTCTAAACGTGTGCAAATATGTAATTGTAATTGTAATTTCATATTAAATTTCTGACGCAGCCGTTCTACGCGCATGCGTTCGCGTTTGTGTAATACAATTTCGTTTCCCATTTATCATCCAGCTCTATAGTCAAGATGGAGGCTGGCTTCCGGTAGGGATTCGAACTGACAACGCGTGTTCCTGAAATGAGTGCCGTTCAGTGTTATAGTGTAGGCATCCAGAAAGAAGTGGACATAACTGAGACTTTCGTTTCCCCACAAACTAGACCACTAATGACATTGAACATATGGGCAAATTGTGGAAGAGCATCTCAAAGCTAAACAGCCAAGCTAATTAAGCCATGCCGAATCAAGCCAAACAACGTTTTCGCACGTCTTGGTCGGTTTAAGAATAATATGATCATTTCACTCGCTAACGTATACAGTTCGTTTCGCCGAAGTGGTGCCATTTGCGTGATCTAGCATCACATCAGCAATCACCAAACGTGCCAGAAAAATAAGCACTCCATTACGTACACACTTGGGTGGTGTCTAGGCCTCTCTCTGTATCATACATGGCAAAATTACTTTTGAAAAGGAATTAAATTACATTACTAATTACTTTGCTGAAAATCGCAGAAAAGTAATTAAATTAAATTACTCATTACTGCTCCCAAAAAGTAATGAAATTGCATTACAATTACTTCTACTGAATAATAAAATTACTTTTAAATTACTTTCTAGTTTCCATCCATGCAAAAACTAAGCAAAGCTAGTAAACAAAACAACAACTTGTTCTCCAGACGCGAAGCACACACGATCTTTTGTGTTCCCGCCAAATTCCGTCCTAGAGAGCTATTTCTTCTCTCTCTCTCCTACAGTACGTGCCATTACAAAAACAAGACTACCGCAAAAAAAAAAATAAAAAAAAAAAAACACGGTCGAACGGTCCTGAAATGACCGGCGAACCCAGCGTCTTGCTGGCCCGGAGCTGTCTCCGCCATTTGAAGGGCCCGAAGAAGCTAGCTTATTTATTGAGTCCCAAGAATCGATGTCGGCACATCTGCGCTCACTGCTCAGCAATGCTCAAGCCCCAGTGCCTCACGTCATGAACCCTTCTGCCTATCTCCCCCAACCCCAATCCTCCTTCGCCCCGTGGTGTTGAGTGTAACCAGGCACCACTGTGCCCGACGCAACAGGGAGTGGCGCTACGCCGCGCTCCAAACTAGTTTTCAGTTCCAGCCTTTTTGCACCATCTCTCTCTTTAGCATTCCCTTGACGCCTTGTATCCTGCTGCGTGGAGAACGGTTGAGGTCCCAGACACACTGTTCTGCTCAACTCTGTCCCCCTTTGCCGATCCGTTACGCTGGCTTCGCTTGCCGCACGCAGTTCCTGCTTTCACGGCACTCTACTTCGTCATATATCGAAGGAGTAGTGACGCATTTTAGTAAAAGTAATTTCGAAAGGAATTAATTACTTTTGCTGCGAAATTACTGCCAAAAATTATTTCATTACATTACAAATTACCGAGAAAAGTAATTAAATTACAGTAATTCCATTACTGTAATTCAATTACTGCCATGTATGCTCTGTATGGATGCTCTCTGCATGTCTGTAATGTATAGATGCGAGAGTTGGACTGTGTTGAAGGCTGACCGCCGAAAAATTGACGCTATTGAATTGTGGTGCTGGTAGAGACTCTTGAGAGTTCCTTGGACTGCCAGAAGATCAAATCAGTCGATATTGTCGACCATAAACCCTGACTGCGCATTGGAGGGTCAAATTTTAAAGTTAAAGCTCAGCTACTTTGGTCATCTGATGAGAAGAGAGGAGTCGCTGGAGAAAGATGTGATGTTGGGAAAGGCTGAGGGTCACCGGAGAAGGGGTAGACAGCGAACGCGATGGTTAGATGGCATCCTCGAGGCGCCGCAGATGAAGTTATGTGATGTTAAGAAGATAGTGAGAGACCGGAAAGCGTGGCGTGATATGGTCCATGGGGTCACGAAGAGTCGGACACGACTGAACGACTGAACTAAACTGAAGCCTCTCAAGATTTTTTTCTTTTTTTATGTTCCATAATTTTCAGCTAATGGTCGTTGACAGATCTTTGTCCTCAAGACCGTGAGGAGTCTTCGGAATTGGGTAAGTATTGCTGATATATTATAATTTAGTCATTTCCGAGGAGCCGCAAAAATTACCTCTGAGTTCAAAACTGAAAGCAGGTCACACGGAAAGACAGCAATGTAATCGGCATCGATATGGATCAGACAAAACGAATTAAAAAAATACATATTTAAGCATATTAGAGCAAAGGGTGAGGCGCGATGACAGTCGCTCGCCCTGAACAGCCGGTTGGAAAAAGAAAACAATTGCGCATTCATCATCAGCATCATCACCATGATCAACCGAACTATATTCACTGCAGAAGGAAGGCTTCTCCCATACTCCTACAATTAACCCAGTCCTATGTTAGCTGCATCCACTTGATCCCTACGAACATAATTTCCTCCGCACACCGTACTTTCTGCCACCTCCTGTTACACTTTCCTACCCTTGGAATCCAATTTACCCTTTTAGGCAACCGGTTATCCTCTGCTCGCGCTACATTCCCTGCTCATACCCATTTCCTTTTCATGATTCCGCATTATTCTCCCTCATTCACAGTTTTTCTTTTGCGAATTCTAGAAGCAATACTGCGAGATAGAATGCGTTAGCGAGGTTAGAATACTTTTGCTGCAATGCCTACAAAACTTTGCTACCGGAAAGCGCATTCTCAAAGAGCGGTGGGGAGGGGGTTTATTCGTTCAAGCTACGTGCTACTAAAGGAATAGACGAGGAAAGTGATAGCGGGTTCCTAGGCACAAAAGAAGGAAGGAAAACCTGGGACTCGCGCAACATCACCAAGTAATGCGAAGACGAAACGAGTGGAACGTGCCGGTGGATAGCAGCCTCATTTGCCTTCCTGGTCCCTTTGTAGCCCAGGAAACATGCACGCAGGCGTCAGGGGTACAGCACAAGGGTCTATAAATTTGTACTAAGCAAGGTAACAGCGGCAACTCATTCTGTTCCGGTGGACTTAGTCCAAGGGCCGCTCCTTATACTAGTAGCGTGCGATTAGCAATGCAACCATTACCCTTGACAAGAGTAGTGGAACGCCATAAAGAATGCAGAAACCTGGCTGTGCTCCGGTGTCCTCGGTTGCAACCTTGAGGGAAACTAGTTCAGACGTACTCTCGTCCGTAACCCTAACCGCCATATTATCCTCCGCTGAGACTGATGTGGCGGGAGATACACGACAGGCACAAACTAAACACGAAGTCAAATATTCCTTTCCCAGAACTGACCTTGGAACACGACGGTAAATTCCGATCAGTAGACCGTTCGCTAAGAACGCAGTTGCTCCGAGCTCACTTAGTTGCTTTCGTGGCTGCTATAGCCGCGGCTTTGCGTCAGAAACAACCGAGTAGAATGGGAAAATTCAAGCGTCCATTTCGAGGAGCTTCCAAAGAAATAGGATGGAGGAAAAGGTCAGGCTATACAGCAGCGGCATTGAGGCGGTGCCTTTGAAAGCTACTGATAACGTTGATAAAAGAACAGAAGATTATATAAGAGATTGGAGGGGCCTTCGCGTGCTTTTCCACTTCGTGGGACCAGTTAGTAGCCACAAATTCGCCCTTTCTGTCTCTCGTGAAGAAGGAAAGGATGTGCTGAGGAGGGATACTAAGCAGTCGCAAGGTAATTCTGCCGAAAACAGAAACATGCACGAGAGGGTTTGTTTGATTTTTTTTTCAAAGAAGCGTCATACCGATGCGACATGCGGTGCACCGGAGAAAAAAAAAAAATAAAGAAGAGAAAGGCCGGTTTCCAAGAGCCCATACCTTTGAATGAAAATGACAAAATTTAAAAGAGAGATCGACTAGTCCGAAAAGGAATCTCGGTTACAAAAAGTTAAAATACAGTTCTATAGCTGTCCATCACTTTTGGTGTTAACAAAAAACGGATATAGTTAACAAGAAGCCAAGACAGATGTATTAATCTAAATTGTTCATTTCATAAATGAACCAAATAGCAAAACGTAACCCCTGGTGACTGACTGCATGGATGAAGATGTGCAATAATCGAGTGATTTTCAACGGCAACGGGAACTAAGAAGAAAAGTTCAGCGCTTTAAGTTCATGTTCCTTCTTAAAAATAACCTTGCTCTAATTCCTGACCCGTACATAACACCACTTACTGCACGCCGAATACGACATCGAGACGACGACTCTCTAACGCCATAGAGCACCAGAACTAACGTTTTTAAATATTCCTTTTTCCTCGCACAATAACAGATTGGACCTACTTACCTCTGTCTCTTCTAACCAATTCAATTGAAACCTTGAATTGCTGACCTCAATTGTTTTTCTTGTCTGCTTTTTGGTTGCCCAAACTGATCGTGTTTCTTTTGAGTTTTTTTTTTTTCTTCCTTGCTGCATGTTTGACATTTCATTTTTGGATATTTCATTAGTTGGCTTACATCTGTTTGTTTATGTTCATGACATTCCCTAATGCAGAGCTCGGTTTGCATTTCGTTTAGACCTTGTTTTGTTCATAATCTATTGCCCAAAGAACAAGTGTCTTGAAATTATTTGCTATCTTCGTTATGTATACTGATGTTATTTGTATGCCCCTCCTGATTGGGCCGTAAAGGCCTGAAGTATTGAATAAATAAATAAATAAAAAATAGAAGAAATAAATACGCCAAACATGCGAGGGTGGATCAGCGCAAGTTTTAAAAGCAGTTAAGAGTCGACTACACACAAACGCAATATATTCAAGTGTCAACACCTCAAAGTTGATAAACATTAATGGTAGTGGTACAGAGTTTGCGATGTGTAATCTCGATCAACGCAATTAAAAGAGGCAGCACAGTGTCTTGAAGCGGCTACGTGTTGTTCGCGCAGTTTGATGCGATAGATAGAGCCAATTAAGTTATAACCTCGAACCATTATTATGGCATACCATCTATTCTGAACAGCGTACCAAACAGGTGACCTTTGGCCAGTGGCTTGAAGTACTAAACAGCGTTCATTATCAGTTTAGAACAGATCCAACGATTATTAATTCATATTTGTCTATGCCTTTTAAACTGTGTGTTGCATTGAGTTGAGTATGGAGTTGTAGTGGTGGCCCACGCGAATTGAAGTCGTGCTGAAAACTCTTCAGGATGCTTCAATATACAAAACTTTGCACTGACAACGGAAAGGCAAAAACCTTACACATTGATGACCCTGGCACTCTTCCAACGGCACTCACGTGCCTCTGATTCCAAGCAGCGCTCGCTCACTGCGCGAAGATTTCGCATCCGAAAATTGCTCCTTCCAGAGAGTTGCGCAAAGGTGCGAGACTGCCAGCGGCTGTAGACAGCCGTACACGAGAGGGCTGAACAATAAGCGTGGTTGAAAGAGAAGCGGATGTCTTCTCTGTCGAGGCATCGTGCCTTGGGACGCAACGCCATCCGGTGAACGATAGGCTGTCGTTACTGCACACCACCCGGAGCCCCGCCATTTTTTTTTTTTTTGAAGAAAAAAAAAGAAAGAAAGACGCGCTCCAAGCTGCACCGGTTGCCAGAAAAGAATGCGACTTTCCAAGTAGAACGCACAGTTGAGGCCACGTGGAAGCCCAAGAATATCTATATAAAAACTGCAATTAGACCACCATCTGGCTGCTGAAATACTTTGCGCAGGTGGAACTCCGAATGTGTTCTCTGACGTTCGTGCGCAGCAACTGCTTAGATTTCCGTTGTAGCGGAGCGTCAAGCAAAGCGAAATAAAATTGCAAGCAGTTAAGGAGGACAAAGGAACAGCGGGAAGCATCGACCTCGGAGCGGTGATAAATATTCTTCACAGAATATGACTGTAACCGGAGCGCAGGAAGCGGCTGAAATGTCGCGGCCAGCGTTGAAGCCCAATACGAGTATAGAGCGCACCTGAGAATCCTGAAACCATCAATATAGTGCCAAGATCTGCGAACATCAAGCAAATTGCCATTTTACAATAGCGTATTATGCGCGTCAGGTTTGAAAAGTGAAGAGCGAGGGCAATGCGTGGGGAAAAAAAGTGCATGCAAGCATCCCCTAGACAATGGCGAAAAACTTTCTTTTTGTTTTTAACAATAAACAAAGCATGAGAAATACTCAAGGCCCGACTCATGTCGCGAACGAAGACTTGTCCAAGCGAAATAAGCTGGAGTAAAATTAAACCTTTCATTCATTGTTCGCTCTTGCACCTTGCAAAAGGCTAAGTATTTGAAAACACGGATCTATTCATCTATTCAGTACACTGCGTGCAGGGAAAGAACTTGAGCATTACAAAGAAACCAGCACTCTTTATTACGCAATGTAAGCCATTTCTTCCTCATATGGCTGCAAAATCTGTACGTACTTCACGTGTTCGTGTGAAAATGCGTACAATACGGTTCGCTTTCAAGGGACTAAAGCCCGCCTGCAGAATAATGAACCTGTCGACTTCAATTTGCATGAATCTCAAATGGGCGATTTACTCATCAAGAAGAGCCAGTGAACACAAATCACGAATCCAAATGAAAAGAATAAAGAACATGCAAACCCTTTTGAGCAATATTTTCGTTCCCTTCCCATCGACGCACTTGCATTCTTCTAAACGAATCATTCCTGCTGAAGCGTTTCTTGCCAAGTGGACTACCAGGCGAACTGACAGTTGGCTAACTTCCAACCAAGCACTCTGTTATGTTCTATATTTACTGCTGACATCTTTGATGTGGGTCAGCAGATAGGAAACAGCTGCCTTACCACCCCATTGGGCCACTCGTGCGTGTTCAAAAGCGGGTAACATTCTGACAAGCTACGACGTTTAATCGTTGACCTGACAAGGATAAATCTACCATGCAGAAATCATAGCTCCCCTCTAGAGCGCTAGTTGTGGGGGCTCACGAATCTCACAGGAAAATAAAACTTTTCCGCCCACGCTCTCCATTGACGTGTCTTACACGGGCTTAATAAAGGCTGACATAAAATGGATAGTGTGATCCCGTGCCAGTAGGCAAGAACGAAGTTTCTGGTTTACATTGTTTAGCAGAGAAATAGTCTTACATACAAAACAAGTCTAAACGGTAGAAAGGGGTTCAAATGTGGCGAAAAGAATTCGACTGGAGCTGTCAATTCGTGAAAAGGTAGATTTACGATCGAAGATGGGGCTCTGTACTAAGGAACTCGTGAGAGGCTACGTAGTGCCCGACTCCCTTCACGCGGAGAAAGTCTTCCGCCCTGAAATGCTGCTTAAGCAATCGCGCGGCGAGAGAATATAATGCAGACTTACCGAAACGCCGATGGTGTCTGAGTCACTCGACTCGACGCCGCCAGCAGCCGAAAACCAGACAGGGTCCGTAGACTCCGTACAGAGCAGAGGCGCCGAAGTGGACTCGGACGAAAGGAGCTCCTTCCGGCCAAAGGGAACCCGACGCCGCCGCACTCTTTCGTCACAACTTAGTCGGCCGAATCTGCAGCACAACGAAGAGTGGCATAAAACGTTGTCTCTCCTGGGAGTCGCACAGCTTCAAATCTTTAAACGAAACGCTCATACGTACAATGTATACGTGCGTAAAAACCACGCTAGTAGCGGGAAGAATGAAGGACTAGGTGGTAAGGAGGAGCGTGTGTGAGTGGTGGAGGAGATATTACAGCGACTGGCGCGGGCAGTACAGGGACAGAGTACCGCCGGACCGGCGTCGTCAGAAAACCAGTTTTCTCCTTCGCTCCGCAACAAAGAGAGTTCGGCCCGCGGCGAGTCGCAGTGAGAGGCCGAAGGGCAGCAACCCGCGCTGTAACGCGGCGGTGCCCCTGCCAGCGCTGTCTCACAATCTGCCCCGGCAATCGAAGCCGCCAGGGTCCGCTTGCCTACACTCACGCAAGTCGCCCTTGAACGCCTCGGGGCAGCCAGCGCTTAACGCTGCCATGACGACGCTTGGTCCAGCAGCGCCCCCCCCCCCCCCCCCCTCCTGTAAGGCCGCCGAGGGCATTCTCCCCGCACGTCGGTCCAGCCACTGTGCCCAGCGCCGCTCGGCAGACACATACACGCTGTGGATACACAAACAGATGACGCACGCCCTGTCAAGCAAGCCGGCGTGTCACGCGTTGCTCGTATGCGGCGTGAGTGCATTTATTACATGTCATTCGGGAAAACTCGTCTTAATTGTGTGTCACAAATAATAACGAGTAAGAGTGAGTGGTATGAAGTGGTAAACGCGGGAAGAGGGTTTATTCATACGGCTCGAAATTACGCAAACCAGTTTTCATCGATAAACACTGAAGGGAGAAGACTGGTGTGCGCTGCAACGCAGAATCTAGGTCAGCCTTGGAGGACAAATTGCATCTGATGTAACGAATACGTGAAGGAGAGTAGCTTCATTCTCGCCGGCTTGGCCAAGGCCTCGAGTTGGTTCCGGTACCGATATCTGTTCTGTTGACCGTGAGCGTAGATAACTCCGCACAACGACCGTTCGTGACGCATATTGCAGATGGGGATCGCATATTATCAGCAACGTCTTCGAAAAAAAGTATGCGAGAGGACGGCGTATTATCGACATTTCCGCCACAATTGCGAAGCCTGCGCTGCAGAATAAATTACTTACACTACATTACCTGTCGGAAAACTAGCTCTTGCTACTACTGACAGCGAAAGAAACAATGTTTATCGCCGATTATTTTGTTACTCCTGATACTACGGCTACTAATGTTCACTACACTGTTAGCGTGAAAGCAGGTGCACTTCATCACCACATCAAACACACTGGGTTTTGATGAATGGAAGGAAACGGATAAGGAAATGATGAAAACCCGGAGCGGAAGGAGAGGCGAGATGCAGCAGCGGACGAGCCGACGCAGAAATGTGGACCGGTCCTATACAAGCGTGGCCAGCTATAGTCAGAGAAGTTAAGACGGTTGAGGTCTCATATAGGAGCTATGCGGAAGCGGTATAGTTTGGTTTGTGGGGTTTAACGTCCCGAAGCGACTCAGGCGTTGAGAGACGCCGTAGTGGAGGTACCACCTGGGGTTCCTTAACGTACACTGACATCGCACAGCCCACAGTCGCCTTGCTTTCCGTGCTCATCGAAAAGCGGCCGCCGAGGCCGGGATTCGATTCCGCATCCTTAGGAACAGTAGTCGAGCGCCGTGACCACTGCGCCACCCCGGCGAGGTGAGGAAGTGGCAAACTGGAAGGCAGGCATGCATAGTGAGAAAGGGGAGGAGCTGTGTGAACCGTGTGGAGCTAGGAAAATTAAAAGTGGGGAACGAGGTGTTATTTAAATAGAGATGTATGGGCAGAATTGCGGAGAGGAAGCGATAATATGAATGTCAAAGCAGATGGGACGGGGGAGAACGGATGATGTCGTGAAAGAAGCGTCGATGTGAAGTAATAAGGGGCGTAATTGTGCGAAGAAGAAAGGAAAAAGCGAACAAACGTTGAGTTCTGCACCTATCGCATGCGCTTCTTCGATGTGACCGGTGTTCTACGCATAAGTACGCACCTTATTAGATATGAACAAACTCGTCCAAAGTAAATATTTAATTTAGTACGAAATACACGAGAATAACAGCGACGAAACTTGACAGAAGAAGCGGGAGATTTGCAAAACATGGCGAGTGAAAAAGGGGCGGAATTGGCTGGTCTATGGGATTAAACCTTTCAAAGAGACTCGGGCTATGAGAGACACCGTAGTGGAGGGCTCCGGAAATTTGGACTTCCTAGTGTTCTTTCGCGCTCAATGACATCGCACAGTACAGGGGTTACTTGCTTTTTTTCTCCATCGAGAAGCGGCCGGGTTCGCATCCTTGATACAGCAGTCGAGTGCCATAACCACTTCGCCATCGTGGCGCGTGGCGCAAATTTGGACGTCGATTGTAGAAGGGATGAAGACTATCAGGCATTGTACGTCTGCACAGGCATTGTAGTCACACGCACAGTGCCGGACGTGCTTTATCAAGATATCAATACGACGACAGCAGTGTTAGACGTGAAAGGAGAATTAATGTACACGAAATGCATTTAAAAGTAGGTGACCTAAAACAGGAACTGAGAGCCGAAGCAGCAAAACATGTTTTACAAAGAAAAGCGGAGTTTGGACGATTTGTTTACGGTAGAGGGGAAGGGGGGGGGGGGGGCTGTATTGCAATAGAAAAGAAATAAAGTATCCCGCGAAGTCCGGCTGCCGGTATATCTACCGCCTCTTTCCTCCTGAGTGCACACCATGGCGGTAGAATGACCAACAACTGCGGAACGCAAATTGAGGCGTAACAGAACAAAGATGCACGGAAACAAAGAAAGAACGTGGTTAGAGATAGCGGAAAGCGAACAATATACACTACATGTACATGCAGGAAGGCAGACCTGGCGTCAGCACAGTAGCCTGGATTGGAGCAGCAGTCAGAGTGCGCAGTGATAAATAACTTGGTCAAACGCATCGTCGCCATCTTAAAGCAACACGTACGGACGGATGGAAGAAAAAAAAAGCCGAAGGGCCATATTAGGCCTACAGAAAATAAAAAAAAAAACAGCGAAAGTACAAACGCGAGCAGGACCAATAGCATAAGAGAAAACAGAACACATGAGGTGAAAGGCGTGATTAAAATGACTGCAATAAAAGCGAACAAATGATGCTTATGCGTACTAAAACAGGCTAACACAACTCCAAATCGACTAATTGCTGTTCTTGGGGCTGAAGCGATTAATATTCTTCTCACGGCTCGAAATAACATGCGTAATATGATAATGTAGTAATAATAAAATAATATAATGTAATATATTATAATTAATATAATATAATATATAATTGCAAGAACGATTCTTGCAAAGTGGAGGACGAGTGCAGCCAACTGTATAGGAGGATAAGATCGAGTCCATGAAATAGTTCTCGAAGCAAAGGACACACTGAAAAGGTCAACAGAAGAAGCAAGGTGATTAGGGGTATCGCAGAATGAGGTCAAATAAGGTCGTAGACTAGAGCACAACGACTTTTCTATCACGCAGTTTTGTTAAGTCGCAGAGACTAAGGACGGCCAACATAGATAGCATTTTCTGCTGGCAGAAATTTTCTTGTTTGCAGATTGTTTAAAAAGCCTGGCGAAGTCGTTGGTGTATCTCTGCAAATGCATTGTATAGCCAGGTGGACATTATTTCCATGAAATAACTATTTTAATTGCTAAACTTTTCCTGCTAATTTTCAAGAAGCAATACAGCCAAAGTGAACGCGCCAAAAATGTGCGTTTGAAAGCGTGTATAGTGGCTAATGAGATCGCATATATTTAAATTGGCATTTTTGAGAGTTTTCTTATCGCGTTTTTTTTTTACTTCAGCGAAGAGCAAGAACGACCTATGTATTTGATGCATAAAAATAGGAGCGACGTCATTTTAAAATTATGGAATGCTGGAAACCAAAGTTCCCGAGCTTTTAAAGGGGTACTTTTAGCATTGATATCTCGAAATACGTAGCTGATTAAGAAAACATGACAACTGGGTTCAATGCCGATGTTGATGGCCTTGAATTTGACAATATAATATTGCGCCTTGATATGTAAAATAAACAAAAATTCATTAGCTTTTAGTTGGTCGTCTAATCAATACGTTCTGTCATGGATACAATATATCCGCCTTGCTGAACGATGCAAGTGCATAGACAATACCCACGCAAATCGCGCAATTTAAACAACTAATTTCTGAAGACTAAAATTTCTTACCCATTATATAACATAGTTGAACAAAACATCACATGCAGGCTCGCGTACACTTAACCAATCGCTAAATCGGAGTGTGTCCGGAGGAGGGCAGTTCGATTTACTTAAAACAAGTACCGAGGACATGACTCTCCTTCCTTAACAAGTCCTGTCTTCCCGCCCTAAGATCCCGAAGCCCATTTCTTATGCCTGAAGTTCTTCAGTCAACTTTTGAATGGAGCCGTGAAATCGGACGTTGATCAGTACTTGTCTCGTTCAACAGTAAGAAACACGCGAATTCAAAGCATTCGAAACAATTGAGATTTCATATTTCACTGTGAAGCTTACAGGTGCTCTTTCCTTCCCCAATAACTACAGGAGTGGAACACATTACCAACAGCAGTTAGCAGGACTTGACGTATTTTTATACAAATTGAAGCCTGCTCACGCATTTGAATTGTGATCGCCTATTCTATATTTTACCTTTACTCCAGTGAATTCCTTACCTTTAAATATTTGCTTTATGTAATTGTGGCATTACAGCTTTTTTGTTTTTATGCAGTAACCAATCTTACATACATTGTCCCACCGGAAATAACTGCTGACCGGTTTTTGTGGCCGAAGTGGCTTATTTAGTCTGAAGTTCACGAGCCGGTTTGTTTGTTTTTCTGCATTGCTTTGAGTTGAATTTTCCCCATTCCTGCAACAGCTCTTAAAAGAGGATAACAGCATGATTAAATGAATAAATTACATGGGCACGCGACCAGGTAACGCACAATCTGCTATTTATTTATTTACAACATAGAGCTAGCCTCACGCAGGAGGCTGTTTGCAGTTGAGGAAATCATTCGATAGCAGGTTCTATAGTCTCGTATCGTCTGAGGAAAAAGTGGTAATTTGAGCGCGTCATTATGATACATGTATTCGCGTAAGTGCCTGCCGTGTTTTATCCTTGAATTCATGGAGTTTTAAAATGTCAGATCCTTATGGTTATTAATCCGGAATTCGTCGTTTAAAATCACAAAAATAAATTTAATCCGCAGGAATTTGGCGCTATTTAGGATCCTTGGAAGACCAGCTTTGTGCAAAAGTTCTGTAGGTGAATCGGAACGACGGTACTTGCTGTAAATGAATTTTATCACTCCGCTTAACACTTTCTGGTTTGTCTATACAATGGTTAGTAGAAGGAAACCAACAAACGATGTCATATTTAAGTACAGAGCGAACGAGTGAGAAGTAAGCTAATAATTTAGTGTCAGGAGAAGCACATTTTAGGGAACATATTACTTAATAGAGCGCGGGAGGTGCCGTAGATCTATACTAAATACGAACAATGTCTATTCCATTTCAGGTCTAACGATATTAGAATAGCCAAGTGCAGATAATTTTATATAGTATTTTTTTCTGGTTGCTGTCATACAGATGGTCTTATCTAAGTTGAACGTCATCTGCCAGCCTCGGCACCAATTGGAAATTTGCACGTGTGAGTTGCTAAGAATGATGTGATCTGTATAAAACCCAATTATTTTTGCATATACTGCAGTCATCTACGAACAAATGTACGGTACAGTTTATGTTATCTGCAATGTAATTTATGTGTATGAGAAAAAGAGTGGAAGATAAAACTGCCTTGGGCCAGCCAGGTCCTATTTGTATGTAGGCTGAGCATTGTCCTTGATAATCAACGAACTGATAACTTGGGATGTTTCCTGATCCAAAAGGTAGTTTTTTCCACAATACGCAGTTATTGAAATGTAGCGGTAATTTGCAGAGCTGGTGTGGTTTCCAGATTTATGAATAGGAATTATTTTAGCTATTTTTTTCAATCTTGTGGTACGTCGCTGGTTATTATTTGATTCGATTTGTAGAGTTCAACGCCCCAAAGAGACTCAGGCTATTGGAGACATCGTAGTGGGGTACTCCTGCAATTTCGATCATCTGGGGTTCTTCAACATGCACTGACATCGCACAACACTCGGACTCCACTACATTTCGCCTCCATCGAAACGCAGCCACCACGGTCGGGATCGAACCCGGTTACTCCGGCACAGTGGTCGGGCATCTGAACCACTGCACCACCGCGGCGGGGCGGTTAGTAATAATTTCAAATAAATGAGCCTTACGTATTTGCTTACACATAACGGTATATCTTTTTAAGAAAGGAGTAATTAAGATAGGATGAAAAATAATTAAAATAAAACAGGATACGACTGGTGAAAGCGTAGATTTGAAAGGTCTATAGGAGGGATGTTTAGTAATGATACAAAATGAATGAAGATCGCAGGAAGAGTGGAAGTCCTAAGCCTAAATGGCAGTTACAACCGCTATTTTCTGTGTGTAAATATAAATGTAAGCAAATAAATTAAAATTGGGGCCGTATTTTCCAGGATCGCCTATGGAGTCAAGCGAGAGTTGTCAGCGAAGGCGGATTATATAGGCAATCTCGACTTTCAGCAGGCAACCAAGACTAATATTTGATGAAGACGTGTTGCCAGATAGGTAAGGTTCAAGGGTTGCCTTGGCCCATAGAAAATACTTAACTTGCTAACAATTAGCCAAGCATTCTTATAGGACACAGTGTGGAGCCAACTGCAGTTAACGTGTATCAGTGCATAATTATAATATAAATTGCGAGGATGACATTACGTGCGTAATCTTAGATTTACAGTAATAATGGAAGCTAAACGAAATTCCACTGCCATGAGAAATACAAGCCGTTTTGGGGGTATGACCAATGCGAAGATATTCCTCAATGCAAATAGGTGTACTAATGCCAAGTCTACGTTTTTGAAATTCGCTCTAAGCCTAGAAGTTGACACTAGTGGTGTAATTGAAGTAAAGCCGAAGACAGCCGGCATACTAACTTCAGGCGCTCAAGGTGCCGCTAATAATGAAACAGTTTAACCAGACAGAACAAGTAACGATTGAAGCACGAGCAATGAAATGTAAGATTCATTTCGGTAAACCCTTGAGGCGAACTGATGCGAAGGCGCTATATGGGGCTCAAGGTTTCGATTATCACCATTCTGTAAAGGTAGTGCGTACAAAGATACAGCCAACATCCACTGGCACTAACTAAAAAACAGAATGCGTTTTATTATCAGTCTAAAATTATAATTATAATAAATATAATTGATAAGAAAGTAAAGAAAACCATGAACAACTGATTTGCTCAATCCACGAAGGAAGACTCCATAGCTCGCCGTTATATATTTCAATGGGAAGGACACGATAGCAGTCTCACCCACAGATGGGAAGAAATATTTACGAGCGCAAAAAAAAATATATATCCTGCCCAAATCATTTTTTACGTACAAAGCGAGACTAAAGATAAAAATAAATGTCATTTCCAAGGCTTCCATGAGGAACGCTTTACTTTTCGTGACTTGTGACGACTGTTTGTGGATGAAATGCTATAGGTAGAACTATGAGTTACAAGGAAGTTTTTTCTTTTTTTTTTTTACTACGCAAAAGAAGATTATAATAAGTCATATCATTTTACACATTCTATTGAATTTCGAGGCCATCAACTGTAAGGCGCGACATATCCGAGATGCTTAGAAAAATATTAGGCCATTTGTGTAAGAAGGATATATATCAGCAGCCCAGGGAATAAACTGGCTATATTTCTCCGGAGAAGCATATTGCCGCGAAACCTTCAAAACTTTATTTGTTGTTTTTTAACAGCCGCCGGCATGCGGCCTAATCACTGATTCTGGATCGCGTATCAGTTCTCTATCCCGTGTTTGTTCATGCTCCTTGTCACGATACGACGCGTTATCATTTTCTTTGTCACGAATGATGCGCCGAGGTCTGTATCGAAGATTCCGATCACTTGCGTATATTTCTACAATGTTCCAGGTTGTAATAGTAGCAGTTTGCGACGTTATCTACATTGTTCTGAGCAGCCTTTAAATTGAACGTTGAGTGTGACGGGCATTCTTTGTTCGACGATCGATGAGCACGTTTTTTGATATCGCCGCCGCCGAGTTGCTTAGTTCTTTTGCGGGCGCAAGTCAGCCCAATAAAGAGTTAATTTCAGTACCATCAAGCCTGTGCCTTCTTTTGGTGTCAACGGCATTGTCACCACTACGTGACAATATTTTACACGGCAGCGTATTGGGTTTGGTTTGGTTTGTGGGGTTTAACGTCCAAAAGCGACTAAGGCTATGAGAGACGCCGTAGTGGAGGACTCGGGAAATTTCGACCACCTCGGGCGTATTGGGTTTGTACCGAAAAGATGTCGCTGAACCAGCAGCGAGAGGGATCGTCAAATACGTCCGAAAAATTATGGAGGCCTGGTGTGGCGTGTATGCGGTAAAGAGTACCTATGGTCAATTGAAAGATGTATGTGAATGGTTTGATTTGGTCATTTGTGAGTCATGACTCGGTGATTTTTAGACTAGTTTTATTTTATACCTGCGCGGCAAACTTTGACGTCAAGATATAAAGGGAAACCTATTGATTCTGTACATGTCTGAGAAGTTTATAGCCTTTGATTACCATTGCGGCGATTATGCTCGCAATACATTTTCACATCTCTATCATACCGAACCTTGAGAGAGGTATCGAATAAACAGTGGGTACGTAAATTCATCTTAGAATACTGGCGCGAAAACACGCATGGACAGAAGGAAGGTGATGAGATTGAGCTCCCGGGTCAAACTGATGTCGTGTATTGCTAGATAACAGAGTTCCAATAAGAAAAAAAAAAAACGTTTTTTCTTAGAAGAATGGAGCTTGAATAAGCTAAAAAAGCAAGTAAAATAATCTACAACAGTCGCTACGACCACCAATTTTCGCAAGCTAACTGCTGTGCGTCGGGACCTTTATGCGAGATCGTTCAGGTTATAGGATACACAAGCATTCACTTTACAATAGTTATCTCGAAGTCTGTTTCGTTCTGGACGTCACGAGTCTGAATAACATCTCGACAAAAGATGTAACCCTACTTTGTGAAAAGAAACGAGTCTTCTGCTTAGATCAACAATATGTAAATCAAATGCTTGCTAAGGAAAACGAAAATTCGACGGATACACTAAGTAAAGGCTGACGGTGTTTGGGGTGCAGTTCGTCGCAAATATGTGCCAGTTATCGCCACTTCAAGCGTCAGTGAAAAAGCCCATTTTACCACCCTAGTGGGTTGTTTCTCCTTCCATTTTTTTTTTTATGCGTTGAAACTTTACATGACAAACATGCGAAGCAATCAATTGCAGTGCCCCTCGTTTTGGGAAAATCCTTGATTAGGTTTTTGCATGGAGGTGTTAGACCGGAGGAACGATGCCGGAGTCCAAGGGCAGACGTTTCGCTCTCCACACCTCTTCACGATTGTGTTTTTCCTCGTAGCTAAACGGCCGAAGCAGCAGCAAGGACGCCCACAAGAAGCGGCATAATAACGGTGCCTGCAAGTGCCGAGTTCTCTCCCGGTTGTTCGCCTCTGGGGAGCGTTGTTTCGACGCGAATTCAGTATAGGTGTAGCTTCCTTTCTTTTTGTCTTTCAAGCAAAGAACATAGGGTTGGCGAAACAAAAATAGAGATGGATTCCACGTAATGTGTTCAAAGCTATTGGTAACGATACAAATGTGAGAGTTCTAATATAAGCCAAGGAGGAAAACGTCTATGGCGATTTTCTTTTTCGTTGCCAATCCTGCTCGTTCTACTTTAAGCAAAAACAAGGCACTTCAAACAAACAAAAAAAAAATTCAGGAGCCGCATTGACGCAAGTAATATCGCTACATCGCTGTTCAGGTCAGCATGCGGCGCCTGGTGTGAGATTTCCGCCTGGCGCATTCCGATAGCATCGTTAGTAAACAAGGTGCTCTCCCCAGATGTCAACGACATTGAGAACATCTCGCAGTTTACCTTGATCTCGGGACTTACACAAGAATACATATTCGTATTTATGCATTGAAAGATCACAAAGTTAAAGGGACGGTCATTACAGCCTCAGAAGAAGATAGCGATGTCCACTTCGCCTGGCCAATAGCAGCATTTCTGCTATTTAACGCCTGTACTCGCGGTTTTATGAGTCCATCACGTTCGTCATCTGTCATCAGAGCCCAGTAATAGCAGACGCCGACTGGACTGAAACAAAATACCCGGGAGGCCATGAAAGTACACACAATACACGACCATCAAGGAGCATAGCCAAAAGTATTACAGAGAAAAAGGCGCATCACGCACTCACGTTCACTATGCTTGGGTAAAATGCTGGGGTTTCGGCCAACGAACGCTTTGCAAACACACGCTACACGGTCTTTAGCAGACTTCCTAGCGGCGTAATGTATTTCGGAAAAGTATAATGTACACAAAGTAGAGTCCATGTCCCCTTGCCTGCTTGGATGGCTATCATTGGTTGCTACGAGAAGACGGTAGTTTTGAAAGCGCATACTCTATTTACCCACATGATCAAAGCATACATGAACAGCAACGTTATTTCGAGTCCCTTTGAATACCATTCGTGTTGGCTAAGGTATGAGCGGGTACGCTTCCGGTTACAAGGTAGTACACGGGCGACCACGAGCAACTAGGAACAAATCACACGACGCAATGTAGCATCAGTCTCGTTGAAACAATTTTTTTACGAGCGTAATATCGCTCACAAACGTTGGAATGAATTCATCCCGATTGCGAGCGTCTATGCTATTTACGCCCACTGTTCTATACACCTGTCAACGTGTCGGGTTTACGAATGTACTGTCTAGAGCGATGCATTCTTTTCCTTCCTTATATTTTCTCTCTTCTATATATGCTCACTTTTGTGTTCAGTTCACTACGTCAGATAGTAGGTACGTAAGCCTTGGAATTTATTTTACCTGCGGTTGGGTTTGATGACTATACGAAGGACACTGAAATGGCAAGGTATGCACATATAGCGGCCTTCGCCAACCCCCTTACGAACGCTCTGATGGTAGTGATGTCCGTGCAAATACTGACGGGGAATATGAATAAAACGGTTTAACATTTAACTACAATGTGAGGTCCTATAACGTTCTTTTGGATTCAAAAATAGCAAAAGTCAAGATGAAGAAAAAATACTATTTTATCGCGATACCTCGATTATGCCTAATTAGCCGAGAAAGTTGAAGCGTCTAGTATTTAGCAGCGCACACAGTACACGCGTTGCATGTGCATAAAATTTGCTTACGAGGAATTGGCGATAATGCTTAGCGAAGGCAAACGATCGATGAGAAATGCTAGCCGACCGAGCGCTAATGGCATAATATAGTGCCCGAGTGTTTTAGAAGTGGGCTCACGCTAAAACCGAATGTCTGGTTGAACAGTTTCCTATTAGGCGGGTTTCTCGCCTAGCAACTCTGCTATAAAATGTAGGCTCGACCAGCTGGGTATAAATATCCCCGTTCCAAGGTCTGACTCTCCATAGTAAGAGGGTTGGGGTAGGAAGAGCTCAAAACTTGGCACGGAAGCTTGCCGGCCGGTATTTCCCACGATTCAAGGGAAAAATCACTTTTGAAAAGTGAAAACATTCCAAGGAGCCGTGTGAGAAACAGCGATAAATGGTAAGGAACGAATGTTAGTTTCATTTCTTTTTTTCATTAGATTAAAATGTTTACTTGGCGCGTGTCAACTTCACGTGGTTAGGGTATCTCAAAGCAGTCGAAGATGTTGCCCAGTCATTCATATTATATTCAGAAATAATAGTCTAAAATGTCATTGTTAAGAAGAAAAGTTATTTAGAAATGGGTAGATTTGTGCTGCAGAACAAAATGAACACAAGTGCTAATTTTGTCGTACATGCAGTAAACCAATTAAAGCCCTTGGACCTTTGCCACGGAGATTGGGAAGGAGCACATGTGGGCCTCAAGTCACTGCCATTGAAGTCTCTATTTACTTAATGTTAAGTTGTAGAAGGGTCTACACTGGTACAAGAAAGTTGGAGGGAACGTGCTGAGAATTTGAAAGTGTCCCGTGGAGAGAAATATCAGGAGGATTATCTTCCTATTCACTCTGTTTCCTGTCTCACGAACGAAACTCAAATCCAAAGCATGGACAAGAACACTCATTCTATTCCCCACCGCGGTGGCTCGGTGATTAGAGAGTCTGGCTGCTGAATCTAAGGCGAGATAGAATCCCGACCACAGCGGCAGCTTTCCGATTAAGGCGAGAAGAAAAGTGCCCGTATGATGTGCGGTGTCAGTGCAAGTTAAAGAACCCCGGGCGGTCGAAATTTCCGAAGCCGTCCAGTACATGGCGTCTCTCATAGCCTGACTTGCTTTGGGACGTTAAAACGCGAAAACCAAAACACTTGTGATACTCACAACAGTGTTCTGAAAGAAAAATAAAAAACGTGCAACGCGGCGAGAAATTTCAAAACCAAACACATCGCAAGACATTTAAGAGGGGGTACGGCCATCACGCTGTTTGCGTACCCTTTTCTGACGAAAAGAGGTTGCCTTTTTTTTTTCTTTTTTGCATTCGCAGATTATTTCTCTGCATCACCCAGTACATAGAACTGAACACTGCTTAAATTAGATTTGGGACAAATTCTGTGCTCTTTTCTTCCGCTCCTTCTTACGGCCGGCCTGCTTTTGTTTTAGCGCAGCATCATTGCGTGCAAGCCGATGCTGCGGAAAGAACTAAGAGAAGTGGGGTAATAAAAGTGGCTTTTGATGTTGTAGTTCTACCGCCGGCGAATATCCATTCTGTCCGAATTATAGGATTATCCGTAGTGCAAAAAACCCGCTTCATACGAAAAATGTTCGCCATTACAACTGTCATAGCGTTCGAGTTCATACGTTAAATGCTTTGGTCGCCTTTATTTCCCTAATGTCTAGCAAATGCGCACCGAAGACACAAGCATGCCGTCGCACATTGTTTTCCAATATATTGGTACGTTCACACTGATGCTATCACACGCCAAAATGTTGACGCAAGCGAGACGGAAAAAATCATTAAAGTTCAGGACAGGTACCCTCGATGTGATGCTTGATTACCAAACATTGCCCTGTTTCGGAAGCTACAGATAACGACGGGCGCTCAGTCGTCTACTAGCACTGGTCATTGCCCCATACAGGACAGGCGAAGAGGACGGCGAAGTAACAACGATCGATTTCCGGTTGCGGATAGCAGTCAGTCACGTAGGTAGGTGCTTGTCGTGGCGATACGATCTTTGTTCGCAGTATCGTATTTTAGCAAGCTGGCATTGGAGTCCGCCTACGCTGATTAAGTCATTCTCTGTCCAGTCTTCGGCCTATGGTATATGGTGCTTGGCTAGCAGTAGTTGAAGCTGAACAGAACTGACGTTTTGTTTCTGGCCACGAGAGGGTTTCAAACCCCTGGTGGCGCAAAGAAATCAGCTTGACGTGTCGTCGTCTTTGTCAAATTCCATCTATACGCGAGGAATACAGAAGACACCTCTATTACGCTGTTCTCCCGATGTGCGTTGAAAGGCAAACAACTTTATCTCGAAGCCTGCTTGACCTTAAAAACCACACCTTGAATCAGAACCGGAGCAAAAACAGCTGTGCTAGAGCAGCTAATTCGCTTTGGTCCTGGCCATGCGAAGTAATCTGCCATACGTTTTTTTTTTTCTTCCTGGAGCCAGAAAGCATTGACTGTGTCCTTGTTTTTCATAATGCTTACATATCAGGGTCAGATTACGATGGTATGAGCATCCAGCACCCAACGTGCTTTGCCACAAAAATCAGAAGAAAAAAGAAAATATTGTCGAATGCGATATCTTTACTTCCCTCACTTGGAAGACGCATGCCATGAATAACAGCACCACGAGTACGAAATATAAAACGTTCCTGCGGCCTTTCAATACTTAGCAAGGAAATACAGCTTGCCGTATAGAACTCTGTAGGCATTTTCCAGCGTAATGGCAAACTAAGCTTATTTGAGAGTCATAGCAAATCGCAAAGTTATCCTTTATAAAATATTACAGATCGGCCGAGCTCAATACGTTCGGTGATCTTATGTAGTAACGGGGACAGAAACTAATGCGTGCGTGTGGCTTTTCAAGAGTAAAGGAAAACTAAAATAATTTTAAACTATGTATGCTTAAAAGGGAAGTTCCGAATTCATCACCGAAATGAGTCAATTGAAAGGTATCTTTCGGAAATTTATCTTTGCACAACATGCTTATTCAGGTAAAAAAAAGATCCTTACGCGAGGAAAAATGCGGTGTCAGGTGACAAATTCAGCAACTTGCTGGAAAAAGTTGCGTCAATGGATTCGAAATAGGAGGGAAAACATTTTCATGCCTTTCACTGCGTCCGTGTGGCCAACTGGTTTGGTTTATGGGGTTTAAGGCCCCAAAGCTACTCAGGCTATGAAGGACGCCTTAGTGGAAGGCTCCGGAATTTTCAACCACTTGGGGTTCTTTAGCGTGTGCTGGCATCGCACAGTACACTGGCGCCTTGCTTTTCGCCTCCATCGAAAAGCGGCTGCCGCGGCCGGGATCCGATCCCACATCCTTGGGCACAGCACTGGAGCGCAATAACCACTGCACCACCATGGCGGGGCCATTTGGCCAACTTGACGCCTTCAGGGCAACATATCTAGCCACCAGCATCTAGCACTAGATTCGTAGATGTCTGGTTATGCGCAGAAAGGCGTGTAGAATCCCCCCCCCCCCCCCAAAAAAAAAAAAAAAAAAAAAAACTATAGAATCATGCAAACTTAATGTAAAGGCGAGAAAATTTGATGTGAACGCGCTGTCCACACAGATCTAGTTATGTGCCCCTGTGAAATGGTTGATATAACGATGCAGAATCCAACCTAAAACAACTTCATAGAAATAAATTCTTTTTAACCGGATATATCACCTCAAATCACTACAGACTGGCTTTATGTGATCAAGGTTGTTTTTTTTTTTATGGTGTAACGTTCCGAAGCAATGCAGAATCCAACCTAAAAGAATATGAATAAAATAGAGAAAGTGCAGGAACATACTTCTAAATGTAGCTTTTAACATCATCTCACACCGCTCCATACTCCAATACCGCTCCATACACCGCTCCAATTGCACACAGAGGCGAGAGCCATCCCTTCAATCAAATAAAGGCTGAATTCATCTCGAACTCACAGCAAGTAGTTAAAATTGCCGTAGAAAAGCGATGTGACGCGTACTACAGAATACAGTATGATAGCTTTCAAGGAATTTGTTTTCTGCGAGAGCATTGATACAAATAATCTAGGCTTCTGATGCATGGAAATTTTTATTTCTGAAGTGTGTCTTGAGCACGAAGAAAAACCTATTGCCACAGAAATCGAGCTGGGTATTACTTCCAGAATTAGTAACAAAAAACTGGAAGCCTGTCGAGGGGAGCCATATGGATGCATCAAATGTTATCGGGAAGTTGTATATTAGGTTAAAATATAATACACAAATATTCTCTAGAAATGTTAAAAATTTCTGCATAGGCATTAGTTACGTAAAGTCAAAGTAAAGAGCGGCAAGGCTAAAATACCGACTGCGCCCTTCAGTAAACTTACATCCGCTCAGTTAGCCCAAAGTTTAGCGGAATCCTCCAAGTTCGATTAGAATTTGTAATAAGGATGCGACTACCCATTGTCATCCATCAAGCGCATCCATAAGGCTACAAAGGAAGTCTAAACAGATTTCTTAGAACCTTCGCAGTCCAAGATTCGAATCCGGGACCACCGCCTTTCCGGAGCACTGTCGCTCCACCAACTGAGCGACTACCTTACCACCTGTCTTTGCCATCGGCTCTCGTCGATCTGCTAGCATTCCTGGTTAGTTCAGTTGGTCAAGAGACTACCCCGGAAAGGCGATGGTCCGAGGTTCGTACCCCGGACCGGGATAAATTATTTTATCTGCGAATAACTACGAAGTTTCTGAGAACGCTGTTTAGCTTTCCTTTGTGGACGTATGGCTGCGCTTGGGCGGATGCCAATGAATAATTACTCCCTTGTACGCTAACTCAAATGTGCTTTGAATAGTTGAAATGCCAGCATGCTTTCCCTTTACACAGCAGCGTCTGCTCGCAGATCTCCCCATAATGCTCTAGAAACACACACACAGTCATACATTTGTAGGACTTTAGTAGAAACACAGTCCTAGTTTAACAGCATCGCAGAGCGAAAGGTTCTAATTGGGGTATGCGGTGGGACCCCTGACATACTCAAGGTCCTGCAACGGAATATTTATAATTCACCTAATTTTCTCCGACGTGAAAAGGACCAAAGAATCGCATCTCAGCTGTAGGTGGGCAGCGGTAGAACAAAGCAACGTGTTGTTAACGTTGCTCACCAAGTGAACGTTATGTTTGCCTTAAAAAAACAACAAAATCAGAACCGTTGCATAAATTAGCTAAAATACAGCTTGCGAACTGCCACAAGTAAAATATTTATTCGCGTATAAGTCTACGCATTCAGGTTCATCCTTTCAAAACTCAGGAGTCGACCAATGCGCGAGACAGTTGTACAGTAACGGGACATTTTTGTTTTAGCCATGAGGCAAATCTAGGCACCAAAACAGTCAAGTTCATCGCAACTATCAAATTTAACGAGGCCAAACACCTACGTTTTAAAGTACATCCCAATGCAGCTTTCAATGCTTTCCTGTCGATTTGTTGGATTCCGGTCAAGGTCAATTCGGCTCATTATGAAAAAAAGAACGTCAAATTTCTGTCCCTATACCATATTTCAGCAGACTGTGAAGGACTCAAGGTGGTAAGAATTAATCCGCATCCTTCGACTATAGAGTCCACAGTTGTCACTGCCATATTCAGTGCGCGAATTTCCATGTTCCTCTTTCATAAAAGGCCTATATGAAGACAAAGACAGTGCACTATTGCATCACACAATGTTCACCGCGTGCTCTATATAGGAGCTTCGTTGTAAATACACTTAATTCAACCACTCAGCAGCGCATGAGTCACCTCTTCTTAATGTGGGCGACTATTTTCTCAGCAAGAGAACAGTCTTCTTGTTTTGGTTTGTGGGGTTTAACGTCCCAAAGCAACTCAGGCTATGAGAGACACCTTAGTGGAGGACTCCGGGTATTTCGACCACCTGGGGTTCTTTAACATGGACCGTCATCGCACAGCACTCGGACGCCTATAGACTTTCGCCTCCGTCGAAAAGCGGCTGCCGAGGCCGAGATTCGATCCCGTATCCTTGGAACAGTTGTCTAGCGCCGTAACCACTGCGCCACCCCGGCGGGGCAGAACTGTCTTCTGACAGGTGGAGGCATATAGAGAGAAAATACATTATAATGATGGCATAGAAAATAGGGTGAGACAGTGAGGAAAACAGCCACTACACCTCTCCAGTGATAAGCTCCCTAACTGCCTTATATAGCTTTGGTATGTTGTCCGGTGTGCCTATACCTCCTGAATTGAGTGTGTGCTGCTCAAGGCTTACGCTGCACGATCAATATAGAATTTCATGATTCATTGCGTTTCCCAAAGCCAGGAGGTAGACCTATATACATTGTATATGCGACGGGTCGGTGCACATGTGAATGAATATTGCAATGAAGTTTCACACTCTGCTTCCGAGTTTTAGACATTGTGCTCTGCTTTCATCTATCTTACACTTATCACACTTTGTATTTGCTCTTTTTTGTAAGAAATATTTCTTACATTTAAAGCTCAGAGTATTACAGTAACTAATATTTTTGTCCATACTTTCACTCGTGTCTGCATCATTTACTTTTCTACCTATTTTGCATTTCACTTCAATATGCCTTCAGAGAACAAAGCGGAACAAGTTCGAAACTCTTGCAGTGAGTTCCAATTTAATGGAGCGCCAGCATTCAACATAACACGAACAATGCGTCAGCGGAGCTGCATTTGTTAAAGGAGCACTGACGAGGCACAATGTCTTTGCGTTACCGGAACCAAATACAAATCATTTCGCGAGCTTTTTACGCGCACACACACATCGCCCTGCATGCGTGAACATGAGGATAGAGATAGAATAATTGGATAACTGATGTAACTGAGTAAATAAGTCAAACCTGCTTGAAATCCACGCAACTGTTATGGTTTGACTCGGTGAGGAAAACTGATACCCATTTAAGAAGAGGGGGCAAATACGGGCTGGTAGGTACATGCTTAAGAATCGAGTGAAACAACGCTAGGTGAGACGGGACACGCGCATGTGTCTGTACTTCACGTGTCCCGTCTCACCTAGCGTTGTTTCACTTGATTCTTAAGCAGATACCCATTTATATGCGTCATCCTCTGTGCAGTGCAATCGCCGTCAGGTGAGTCGGTGAACTGCTTCTCCGGAGATGCCAGCACCGCTTGAGATAAGAGCCCATTTGGGCGTTTTCGTGATAAATACTTAGAAATATCAGTAATTTTGCAATCCACAATTTACGGATGCTATTTATAAAGTACCTATTTCCAGGTTGCTTTATAATCGAGACAGCCACTTCAGGAGTCAAGGGGAAGTGCTGTTTACCGAGCATATGAAGTCCTATTGTACGAGAACATCTTCGGCGGAACTCCGCCTGGTTGGGTACTTGAAACCGAAGAAAAACACTTATCACCAACCAAATTATTTATTAGAACCCCACGTTTCGGGACCAACTCGGTCCATTCTCTCAGGGACCGAGTTGGTCACGAAACGTCGGGTTCTAATAAATAATTTGGTTGGTGATAAGTAAGTCCTATTGTTGGCATCAAATTCGGGAATGCGTTAGGTAAAGTAGATGCTGAATTGTTTGACCGGAACTCGATACTACCCTAAAATAGAGAGTCAAAGGTATGAAACTATGTTCTTTCAACGCTAGGTCATCACCAGGCTTTCCTGCATAACACGATCTTGTGAGGCGAAGCCTGCTCATTGTAGCGGTTTTAATCGATATTTACGTCATCCTCTTACACACGATTGCGTAAACAATAATAAAAGTTGACGTTGTTTACCAATAAGGCATTTTAAAATCCATGAATCTCCTTTTATTTTAAAGAGAGCACAATAGGCACACGTGACGCAGAGCTTATACGGGATCTAGACCGACATTCCGTGCGACACAGGACAGGCAGTTTCTCCGAGTACCCTAAACGAAGTCTCAGGTAAGAAAAGGCATTCTTTTGAATTCCTCAAACGCTTGGAGGTGAACGTTAAGAAGTCTCTGGAATATTTAATGTTATTATGCAAAAGTATATCCATGACCTGAAAATTCTGTACATCTAGTCCGCAGAGGCAAATTCCAACAAAGAGAAATGCATTTGCGACATGTCGTAATGTGGTTTAGAGTAAGGCCCCCTCATTAAATTGAATATAACGCTAGACTTGAATCCGTAAGCAGTGAGTACACCAAACGGTAGTCAGACGTCGAAGAAAATATTTGCTGGGGTTTTAAGGCGAATAATACGTCAGAAAGTAGTGTTTGGCAATGTTCGACATGTTTTGACATGGTTTCTCTTGGGGTTTAGCATTGATAGGCCGGTACAGAGTTAAATAAAATAAAGAGATTAAAAGTTTAAAAACTCTTTTGAAGCTTCTTTTTTCTTTAAACTTTTCCTTCAAAAAGTTCTCAATAAGAGTGAAAGTTTTGAAGTTAAGTTTTAAAAAGTTAAATTGTTTCAAAAGTTTAAAAATTTCGAAATGTTAATATGTATTTTTTTCTTTTTTTTACTAACCTCTTTAGTTGTTTTGTTATTGGGAAGAGTAAAGGCGCAGCACCTTCCTCAATCCTCGCAGGACACCTGCATCAATTTACAGCGCATTGTTGGAGGTACATACATCATAAGATTGAATCCAATCGCAAACTAGCCACCCCATTGACTAAAGCGGAATGGTAGGACATTGCTCTAGAAGCTGCACAAAAAACAGATGCGTCAAAATTTTGGTACAAAGAAAAACGAAGAGAAAATAGCGTCTTTTTCCCATGATCTATGGAGAACACCGGGTGTCTGCTCCTGCTCTACGGGACTGGGACTGGCAGGTCACCGCTGCTAAATTGCGGCGGGGGCTAGCCTGCCACCGGATTTGTATCCGTTGTAGGTAGTCATTGAACCCGCCACCATTTCGGTGGAGGAGGACGGCTGTTGCAACGCGTGTCTTCCTCTCCCTCTTCTATTTCTTCTCTATTTTCCTTTCTGTCCGCACGAGGCAGCGGAGGTGGCTCAGCTACAAAGCCAGTAGCAGGTCCGTGCATTTTCTTTTCTTTCTTCCTACAGCCACAACAACAGCGCTACCGAATGTATAGCTCACGAAGAGTTGTTTGGAAGCATACGACGATGCACGACAGCATGTGGGCGAATTCAGGGGAAATCCAGAATTCGGAAACAATGAAATGATTACAAGTTTTCTGCACTTCCCCTGATGCAGTGAGCAGAAGACAACTTTTAATCTGTGATTACGCCATCATTTTCGGTTCACATGCTTTACCTACAAGCTTAGTGCCTTCTAATCGTATGTCTTCCAAATGTCAAAAAACCTCTACACCTTCCCTTTCATGGTTCAAACACAGGGAAGTGCGAGCCGCTTATAAGGGGAATGATTACCGCTTGGTATATGCACTTTAACCCAGTCATATGGCTACAAATGAGCTACAGAGCTTTCTCACAAACTTCTTAGTTAAAGAATAATTAGTCCTGGTCAGAGGTTAGAACCTGGGACCATCGCCTGCAAGGAGCAGTCACTTTACTAGTTGGGCTAACCAGAAAAGCTAACAGATGGCACAAGAACAAATTTATCTATAACTCGAAGTGGGATATGTGCTTGTTCATAGTTTGGAAAAATCACCAAAGTTAGAGTAGATTTGTAATAAGGGAGTGCTTACTCATAGGCATCCACATAGGCTCAGACGTTATTGCTACAAAAAAACGCTATACAGCTTTCTCATAAATTTCGTAGATGAAAGAAAATTCGTCATTATAGTAAAAACTCGTAGTTAATAGAGACTACCACGACCAGGCAGTGACCCCGGGTTCGAACTCTGGACCAGGATGAATTTTTTTTAACTGCGAAGTTACCGAGAAAGCTATACTTTGTAGCCGCAGGGCTGCGTTTAGAGGAATGCCGATGAACAATCACTCCCTTAACAGAAACGTGCTGCACCTTGAAAGACCTAATTACTTTGGACTGATAAGCGGAACTTCCGCTGCATATTCCACTACCGATCATAGCTGCGTAAATCAGACTGATGTGCGAAGGGGAGAAGGTTTGATCAGTACGCACTTGCCGCTGTTTCATAACGCCATTTTCTTCAGTGATATAAAATGGTCTCGCTTTTGTAGTTTCTGGCTCTGAGGTGAAGCAGCACCGGCTTCCTATCTTGAAGTTATGTGGTACGAGTAACCCTCCGCAAGCAGGCTTAAAAGTTAAGCGTGTCAGTGAATTTTCTTCAGTATACGGAGCTTCAGTACCCCGCCGGTTTACTGAATCAGGAACGAGAAATATTCTGAAGTAAAACTGAATCGTCCTTTGCAGCATACCTAAATTCATCTCCCTGGTTTTCTCTTTCAGGATGTTGAAGATGAAGATTTTGTGTTTGAATATAAGCTCTTTAAAATAAAGCTTCAAATGAACATAGGCAACCTAAGTACGTTGTAGGTGAAGTCTTGGAAATAACATCGTTTCCGCGAAGAAGGAATGTTTTTATCGTAGAGAAAGAAATATCGATCCGATTTACCATTATCGTAAAAATGAACCTAATCCGATTAAGTGTAGAACACAAGTTGCTAAAACAGGTATAGCAGCTTCGGGCGAAAGAAGATAAGAGGGCTAAAGAAAGGAACAGAAACATCAGACCACGCTGCAGCATATAGAGACATGTATCATGACAAGAGTTGACGCGCCGCTAAGTCTTCGTAGCAACGTTGTCAGCATATTTAAGAGTTGCTCAAGGATCAACGTTTCAATCCCGAGCTGGGTGTCCTGAGTTCACCGTATGGCTTAGCCACAGGCCCAACATGCATGCACACGCTGCGCTTCCCGGTTGCTTCACTGAGTAACCTTGGCAATGCCTAGCCGGAGCTGTCGTTTCCTACAGTAGCGTTGAGTTCCCGGGCATCGTCGGTATTCTCGCAAAGTTCACCCATCCTACCATCCAACATCCAACACCATCTCGAGGCGTGTCGCAAAGTTCACACATCCTAGCGCCGTCGTGTTCAAGTGTTTCATATTTGACGAAGCCAGCTCTATACATTTGCCTCTTCTGAACACATTTGTGCGCTTTTAGTTTAGGTTATTGAGTCGGGGTCCCGCTTGTGTGAGCACCCTCTTAGGAACACCATCTCGAGGCGTGTCGGGGAGCCGGAGAGGTCTTCGTTAGAAATATGTGCATACAGCGCGTTTCTAGAATTCTTTATTATGTTTATATAAAGGTGTTAGATCAGAAATTACGGCCACAAAGAAAAGAAGAACAACAATGAAAATATAAAACTACGGGTGCGTTTACCCATTTTCGCTTATTGTGTCAAGGTAAGGTAACTCCTTAGCCGATAAAAAAAAAAAAGAAATAGGCAAACAGTTCACCTGTTTATCAACCTCTGAATTAGCTAAAGTTTGCCGTTACTTGTTGAGCAGAAGCTGAGCCGCTAGAAAATGCGAACACAACACATGTTTCAGCAGCGGAGGTGAACATGGTACACACAAAGGTGCCCTTACGAACGAGATATTTCTCTTCCATCACATTTTTCAGTGCCTAACAACATTGGTGAACCTGTATTTTTTTGCATTAACAACCGTATCAGCGTATTTCAGTGTGTATAAATAATTACAAGCGTCTGCAGGTGTGTTTATAAGCACTGTCCCTGCTCGTTTTTGTAGCACTGCTGTTCTGCTCAAACCCGAATTTCTAAGAATATAATTAGATCGTAGAAGCATTTCACATCTGAAGCACTAACTGCAGCAACGCTTCCACAACTAGAAACACAAGGTTCCAAGACTCCCTAACGGTTGCAGCTGCGGTGTTTTCCGAGTACTATGTTTGTAAATGGCGACATAAGAAAAGTGTGCGCAGTGCAGTGTACAAACAGTTTCTCTTTTTTGCATTTCAACCAGAAAATAATTGTTAGAAAGCTGCTTGCGACGCAGTATGAAGCTAAACATGGTGCGTAGCGTTTTTGGCTTCTGCATTTACAATTAATGTGGCCCTACGGGCACCGGTGAGGGCGACACTGTGAGGAGTGGTAAAGGCGGGAATACTACACCTAAGGCCACTGGGCCAGGTTAACTCGGTACGGGAACCGCTGTGAACAAACCAGTTTACGCGACACTAGCCGTGGGTGAGTGTATTCGAAAGAATAAATAGGTAAGAAAAAAAATCCCGCGAGCAGTTTGGCTGCTTTTGCACAGCCATATAGCGCCGACACAAACATGAATGACCCAGGTGCATATACAAACAGGCAAAGAACGGTGAGATAACATGAGGCCTCATTTCCGCGTCGCGCATCGCGTAAACAACCCAAAGGTAGATGTCATACCAAGTGACGTATGTGCAGCTGCTTGGTTGCTTGATTTGTTTGAATGTCGCCTCGAGGGTGAAAGGGCAAGAGGCGAGAAACTTATCTTCTAGTCTAATTTCGCAACCCAGACAAACCGTGCGGAAAGCATTCTTCCTTTGGAATGGCCGCCGCTATTCATATCTAGGCGCCAAAACCAAAAATTACAGAAAAATATTTAAGCTTTAAATTTAATAATTTTTCAGTGGTTTAAATGCTGTACGGTTTGGAAACATGAAACAATGTAAATTATGCAATTTATCACAAAAACGTATAAATCGGTCTTGTTCCGAGAGCCTTCCGGTCCCTACTTCGTAAAAAGCAACGGCTGTAGTTTTCATCAACCAAAAACACTAGGGTTAACAAGATATGGACGGAAGAAAGGCAAGGGCATAAAGGCTGAGCGCAGATGTTTCCTCGTCACTACGTGTCACACACATAGGTAGCGGAATAACCCAAAATTATACGCACATTAGTAAAGGCGCCAAAATAAAGACGCATAGCTCGAAGCCGGGACGTTGAGGAGAAGGCGACACAAGAGTTTCGGCACTTCACCTCGTCTTCCAGGCTTCAAACCCTACATTTCCGTCGTGCAGAGGCAACCAGTCCGTACGGGTAACCTGGTAAAGGCACATTAACCGCTGAAACACTCACTGCATTCGGATGACCTCGGAAATAGCAGAAGCGCCTGTGAAGCAGTCCATGTTGCGTGTATACCACGGTCCTACGACACTGTGTTCGGCCCAATAAAGAATGTAAAAATGTCAGGTGCGCTCAACTGCATTCGAGCATGCGCGCGCAGATTGATGACCGTGTTCCACGTACGCCTTAATCAGAGCAAGCGGTAATACGTAAGCGAGCGTCTCAATTCGCGCCACCTATCGCATCGCGTCTGTGTTGTGCTGCTTGTGAAAAACATGTGCAGAGCGGTACCATCCACAGATGTTACGATGGAATGATAGCGCGCGATGCGATCCGTTTCCGCGCTTGTCAAGTCTGACTGTGCTTCAACCTTGTCGTGTATGCTGAATGCTCCGTAGTCAATGCCTAGGATTTTTATCTATTCGGGCGTAGAGCAGGTTCACGCATCCGGCAGCAGATGAACATTTACTGCTTCAAGCAAGGGTGTGTTCCTGAAAGCCAGATAGTCCATATTAGTTCTATATTACGATATTCAATATACATGCTGTGGGGTTCATAACAAATCTTACGAACAGTAATGATTAACAGCTTGTTGCGAGCCTGTTGGCTGGTAGGGCTAAACGTCCCAACATGGGCCGGGCTATGACGCCGTAGTGGAGGGCCCCGTAAATTTAGACCACCTGGGGTTATTGAACATACCTTGACATTGCGCGGCACACGAGCGCCTTGCCTAAAGCCTCCATCGCAAAGGAACGATCACGGAAGGAATTTGGTCCCTCGTCTTTGGGTTTAGCAGCCCAGCGCCTTAACCACTGCGCCACTGTGCACAGGGCTTTCGAAACCTGTGTAGTACTGTCGGCCTTTCATAAGAAAAGATTTCCCGCAACGCCAACTATTTATATATTCTAACATTTCTGGACACTTCAGATATATACAACCATGTCCCTTACACTTCGACCTGTTTTATTCGTGCGCCCTGTCCACAATCCCAAGTGATCAATACTTAATTCGACTTATCCCGCTTACAGCAGCGGGTGGCGCTACTAGAGAACATTGTTAGTAGATTGACTGCAGGAGGGAACCTTGCCTAAGCGAAGTAAATAAAAAGGAAAAAATTGCGGAAAGCTGCCGAAGTAAGAATCTCGAAATAAGCATTTGAAGGATACAAAATAAATTCGTACCGCACATAATACATGTATGCGGTCGCCAAGCGGTGTGCACCAGACGGAACGAAAAAAAAGGAGGCAAATGTTGCTTTATTATAAGTCTAGACGCAGCCAGAACTGTAGATAAAATTATTCCGGCCTTATATTTGTCAGTTTCTTCGGATTATCGATTTATTCCGCGCAGGTTTAGAAGAAATCACACTCGAAGTTTCTCAGTAGCATTGCAGAGTCATGTGCAAAACAGAAGTGTATGTTTATAGTCGAGGCCAACGGAAAATACAACCAGCATTATGGTAAAGGAAAAAAAAAAAGCGCGATGGGAGAAGCTGGGCACTCCCCAGCATGAATTAAGCTCTCGCACCAATACAAAAGCGTAGATAGGGCATCAAGCGATATTGGCTGCTTCGCGGTGAACATCATGCAAGAGAACATCATGCAAGGGTTATTAAAAAATACTGAGTGAAAAGGAAATGTGAGTGAGTGAGTGAGTGAGTGAGTGAGTGAGTGAGTGAGTGAGTGAGTGAGTGAGTGAGTGAGTGAGTGAGTGAGTGAGTGAGTGAGTGAGTGAGTGAGTGAGTGAGTGAGTGAGTGAGTGAGTGAGTGAATGTTAACTTTATCTAAAAAGGAAAGGATGCAATGAAGGCAGGATAACTATGCTGGATAAGCCTCCCCTACCCTCTACCCAATCCAAGATCCAATTCTCTGAAAATGGGAGGCTGAGCTACGCAGACCTCTCCCCCCCC
The DNA here is from genome assembly GCF_055883805.1 of Amblyomma maculatum. NCBI lineage: Eukaryota > Metazoa > Arthropoda > Arachnida > Ixodida > Ixodidae > Amblyomma > Amblyomma maculatum. The sequence continues at coordinate 101,971,298 of NC_139347.1, read as the reverse complement.
CCCTCCCCTCTCCTACCCCATTGCATGAGTATTGAGGGATCCTGGTGGGAGGTGCTGAGCACAGCCCCACATGATGTGGTCGAGGTTGGCTATGGCTGGGCAGAAATTGAGCAGGTGAGGAGGGATATGCAGCTGGACGGTTAAGGTGGCTGACGCCGGAGTATTTAAATTGTTACAAAGGAAAGCTGAAAAAAAGAAATTGCAATAGATCTTCTTGATTAGGAAGCTTTAGAGGGAGCCGTATACACTTTAGACGCTACACGAGACACGTCAGTGCATCTGATATGTCAGCCCATGTTTCCCCCCCAAAAAACAGTGCAGGTGCAAAGTGTAGTTTCACCCACAAGATGACACAATTTCTACAGTTCTCTAAGATTAAATATCTCTAGATAGAATAGGTGCAATTTAAGCAAGAATAGTATCCTGACCATGTAAAATATATCATGTAATATCAACAGTCCGACATGCTCGAATTAAATTTTTACCATTTCCTAGTCGGGCACCTGACCATTGCGAACCCGAAAAAGCTGTGAACCAAAATAACGCTCTTTGTACATCATATGTTCGAAAGCCCGTTCAAATGATAATAGACTCCTCTTAACGTAAACTGCAGATTATTTTTTTTTGGACCAAAGTCACGACCATAATACCACTGTCACAAGGGCGCAGTTTCGATGGCCATTGAGTGAACTGTGTTTTACCTGAACCGGAGTCAGCCGGTGCTGCATTTATAGTGAACTTAAATTCTACGGTTCGCGACTGGCTATGGCAATTTCATGAGCAAGAAAATATCAAGACATATATCAAGAAAAATCTCGAAATAAAAAAGCCCATTGTTTTAATTACAAATTTTCAAACTGCGTTAACACTTCACCCTCGAATTTGTATTGGTAGTCAAAATGACAGTTCCTCACACTCCAGTATGTAAAGCTGGTTCCGCTTTCGTTGTACGCAGCTTCCCAGAATTCTGTTTTTTTCCTCTTTGTCCGCTTGATGTCGGCCTACTACGGGAAGCGGACCGCAAATGCTGCAACGGCACGTGCTGTGAACAAGGAAAAGATAGCCTAGGACGGTCACTGGTTTTCTAAAAATAAATAAATAAATAAAACGATTCTAAACGAAGTACGCCAGCGGGGCCCACCGTGTCTCCGCTATCACTGCTTGTGAAAGTTTTTGTATTGTGGGGGACCTGCATAGCTTTTGCTGAGCGAACGTCACTTAAACATGTGTAGAGCTTCAATGTGCGACCTGTCACCTCGCATGCTCAGAACACAATGGCAGTAAGAATTCGCCGTGTGGCTTCAAGACTCTTCAAGGTCATTGAGGTTGCTCGAGTGGCAGGGGCATTATTTACTACTTAACGATACTATTACAGACGCCATCGGGCCTCTTCTGATCTGATAATTGGACGGGATCAAAGTTCAATAATCGTTTTCATTGTTACAGTTTCTAGCAACAAGAACATAACGAGAACAGTCACCGCACAATGTAACGCACAATTCAATTAAGCTTTCCAACCATACAACTTCCGTCTACATTGCATTAGACATTACGAGGAGATGGGGGTGATATTTCCTTTATTGCTCCTGATTTCTATACGAATATTGAACACAACTAGTTTGGCTATGCTTGACAGATGCAACCATCTCCCTTTGTCGAAAAAGCGAAATTAAGTAAACCAAGCAAGTGAGAAGAGGCAGTGGAAGAGTGGTGGCCGCATTTCAGGAGGGGAAATCCACGTGCTCGCGAATACGAATAACAAAGATGCCGATGCAAAAAGCGTTTCCCGTGGGGCGGAGAGAAATTCTAGCGAAACAACAAGGTCGAGAGAGAGAGGGCAGATTTGCCGTCTCCTGAAACATTTATGATGGATTCAGAAGAAAGAACGGAAACACCCAGGATGTGATGCAAGTGACATGCAACAGGACGAATCGCATGTAACGAACCTTGAATTATACCAAAGGACACATCTTCGCGGTGAAGAAAAACGCGCGTCTTTTTGCGCATATGTTCGTTTTTCTATGCGTACTTGTTAATGGAAACTTCCCCCGCAACGCCCGTCAACGCTTATGATTCGTAGTGATACAGCCTAAGTACCCGCACTGGAGCTGCGACCACAGACATTTAAGATGTTCTCCGCTAGTGCGTAGCATTTCTATTTCTTCTTCAGTTCGATTTAATTTAGTCCATATTTGTTTTACATATAAAAGCTACAAGAATGTCAAGGCAAACAAGAAAAATCGGCTAGTTCGCGCCTTGACAAAGGAGTTGTCACTTGGTGTGCGCCATCTTGTCTGAACATGATGTATGTGCATTACCGAGCGCACTGATGGAGACCTGAGTGGCAAACGCGTGCACGGAAGGTCAGTTCACTTGTCAGTTGTAGGTCGGTAGCTACGTGTGTTCCATGGTAAACAAGTCACTCGGAGCGTCAAAGGTCAGCACGTCTGCGCTCGGAAACAAACGACGACAGCTCGACACTGAGCGACAGCGACTGTGAAAGAACGCGGAAACCACTATGCTTTTTGTATCTTTAAACGTATGTAGCACAGCGGTAAAGAGAAGCTACGTTAGATTTTGACGAGTTAAAAATCGCAGAGCTGTTTGCGGAAGAGAACTACTTACCGGTGTTTACGGCAGTGGCTGCAGTCTGGATGAGGGAAAAACTGCGCATGAGCGATGGAGAGGAAAGAAGCACAAACGAAGAAATGAAATGACAAAATAAAAAACCGCTCGCGACGCCAAGATCACGGACGCGAGAAGAAAGAAAGCAAAGGCGACACATACTGCACGAGACGGATAGAAACGCAGACTTGTGTAAAGTTGATGCTCTTCAAATAGAAACGTGACTGTGATGCGATATATGGACGCCATTCTTAAGCACTTAATTGACACTCTTCCGGTAGATGGACGATGCTTCGAAACTGTCACATGATGTCAGCCCACGACAGCAATTTTCCAGTGTAGATATTTCGCTTCATACGCGACAAAGTTTAAAGAAGGTCACTGTTTTACTTGGCCGGTTTGTTCAGTATTGCCGATATGCTGTTCCTTCCCTAATCCGCACCAGGAACCAGCAAATGCCATCCCGTGCATGCATGCACGTATACACACGCACACATTAGCTAAAACTGTTCAATTCATTGTTGCAGACTGAAGCGCTATTGTACATCCGTCAGGCCTGAAATATGCCGCAATCGTTAGCGTTAAACCCCCTTCTTAGCGAAGTACTGTGAGGCATCGGAAAGTTAAACGCGGAAGCGAAGAGCTGTGCGCTTGGAGCATCAGCCATAGTAGTGACCGACTGTTTTAGTCTGACAGGTTCCTACATCAGACATAAGGCTTCTAATTTTCGCTTTAAACAACAACGAAAGAAGCACGGCAAATTCAATTTTCAAAACTCTTTTTCAGCATCAAAATCTCACTTTATATGCACACCACAGCTGGTTGAATGCTGAGTATGAGCTACATTGGCAGAAAAAAAAAAAAGAAAAAAGAAAGAAGACCAGAGTACGGAATCTAGGATTAAGTGGCCGCATTGTTGGATCAAGTGGCGCAGTTCCGAGTCTCGATTTTCTGCGCGCCACATAAATAATTCAACAGACAGAGGGTCGCTACCCTTTATGATTGATTGATTGATTTATAGGAAGGGAAAGGCGCGGTAACTGTTTTACTTGTTTTCTGTGGACACCTCAACCGGCGTGCCGTAAGGGGAGGGAGGAAGGTGGGAGTGAAAGTGGAAAGAGAGAAAGAGGAACTGTAGTGTAGGGCTACGGAGTAATTTCGACCACCTGGGGATCTTAAACGTGCGCTGACATCGCACAGCACACGGACGCCTCTTCGTTTCACCTCCATCGAAACGCAGCCGCCGAGGTCGGGTTCGAACCCGGGTACTCCAGCACAGTAGTCGGGCTAACCTTCGTGAAACACCGTCTGCGAGCATAGTACCATGCGTTGCCATTATATTCTTGGGGCGGTTGGTTAGTTCATTAGGCATTGCATGATAGTACAGCCACGCAAAACCAGGCATAAGCGGTACGAAAATGGGTCATGTTCTGTCTATTTCTGTAGTTGAGCAACAGCTTCATTGCTGCTATCACCAAGCTAATCAGGTAATACTCAATCCGTTTCCTCGTTACAGAACCGAACTTTTGGAATACTTACTTCCACTGGCGTTTTTATCTCATGGTTTCATGATAGATTTCGCTGCTTGACTTAATGGCTATTGCATTTTATTTCATATTCACAGCTCTAATTACTACCGATTTCGGTTTAATTAGTGGCACACAAAATGATCTAAATGAGAAAAAGGCGAAGATAAAGTTTAAGCGACTTTGGGCCCCCGAGGGTGCACGGATCACATCACCAGGGAAGAGAGAAGATAGGCTGAAACCGGAAGTGTTCGCTTCTCCCACACCACAATTTTTTCGCATCGCAGGACAAACGAAAACACACACACACACACACACACACACACACACACACACACACACACACACACACACACACACACACACACACACACACACACACACACACACACACACACACACACACACACACACACACACACACACACACACACACACACACACACACACACACACACACACACACACACACACACACACACACACACACACACACACGCACACAAAAAAAAAAGAGCAGTAATTTCTGTTTAGAGAATATTATTCTCTTAATAACTACACAAATTTGTAATGAGGCAAAAAAACAGCCATAGAAGTCGGCCACATTTTCACACAAAACTTGACGGGGTTCAATGCGGTCATGGAGGAAGGAAAGAACTTAGGAGAGGCCCTGACGTCATTTTTTTTTTTTTTTTTTGAAGCCGCGACCGGACGCTGCAACGTCTCTCCTCCAACTTTACCCTCCGCATTCTTTCTCCGCGACGCTCACGTACCTAGGGCCCTTAGCAACGCTGTTACTATTGGCCCGAGTTTTCATAGCAACAGCGTCGCCGTTGCTAATGGCCCGACTTGGCTAAACCTAAATTTTGACGTCATTTCCGCCACACTTTCTCCAATGCGTTGGGAATGGCAAGGGCCTCTCCCAAGTTGTTTCCTTCCTCCATGAATGCGGTTGAACCTAGTTCACTAGCGCAAGCTCTGTAGACCGTGTGCTGGGCTACAATCAGTAGGAGTGCTCCATTCATCCTGGTGTTTCCTACAGAGTGTAGACATGGACGGCCCAGGCATCGCATTATGCATGACTAGGCTGGGGAAGCGAGCCGCAGTTAAGCAGTTTATATACTTTCTCTAAGCCAGGAGGAGCGCACGGCGCAGGTAGTGGTAATGTGGTTGGTGGGTTGGTTGGTTGGTTGGTTGTACTACTTTTAATTCCATCGGAAACGGGGAGTCGTGCGCCCGCGGATTAGAGGCTGGCAGGTAGCCCTTGGCTTGTTGCGGCCTCTTCAGCCAGATGGACGGTGCGGTGCTGGATCGCGGGGTCCGTGCTTTGCAGCAGGGTATCCCAGGCTTCTCTACTTGTAATATTTTGCCCTATCCCTGGAGATTGTGGGCACTCCCAAATTATGTGGTCGAGGGTCCCTCTCCCACAGTGTTGCAGAGATCATTGTCCCTCGGCGGCTGCGTTTCGATGGAGGCGAAACGAAGAGGCGTCGTGTGCTGTGCGATGTCAGCGCACGTTAAAGATCCCCAGGTGGTCGAAATTACTCCGTAGCCCTCCACTACGGCACCTCTTTCTCTCTTTCCACTTTCACTCCCGTCTTCCTCCCTTCCCTTACGGCGCGGTTGCGGTGTCCACAGAACACAAGTGAGACAGTTACCGCGCCTTTCCCTTCCTATAAAATAAAAAAAAAATAAATCTAAGGTCTGGTAGCGCGTGAAACGCCCAGACCGGGTTCAAGAACGTATTAGTTTGTAGCCGCCTCCACGCGACAGCTTCTCTATTATTTAGTCTAACATCTGGCGGGGGTACCAGTCTACGTCCCAATTTATAATGGTCTATGATTTCCCCGTAATTTTGCAGACGCTCGTCGTATGCCCAGTGTTCGGGGGGCTCGACGGCTACCCGGAAGAGGGCTCGGGCTAGCTCGTGAGCCGCCTCGTTACTAGGGACGGCAGCGTGAGCGGGTGTCCAAATTAACTGAATTTTTCTATTTATCGTTCTTTGGGTGAGGATTTTGGCCGCCTCCGGCGATATCCTCCCCTTCCCAAAATTTTTAATGGCAGTTTTGCTTACTTACGCCACCCGTGGTTCGGCCGACGCGAGCCGAAGGAGCGAGCGATCGGCGCAGTTGTGGCGTGGAGGAAGAGAAGCTGAGAAAAAGAAACAGCGCTGTGTTGTAGTCTCTTTTGTCCGTGTGTCAGGAGTGCGCAGTTATGTTTTCTTAAGATGAACTACCAACTAGCCCGTTCTTCCACCCTTAAAAGAAACTGGCCTATGTGCAATATCCAGCTTGCGCAGATGAATGACCCTGGACAATGTTAGCAGTAGAACTTATGTTCTCATAAAAAATGGACAGTCCAACACCAGCGAGTCCGACAAGGTCTGTCACAATGGATTACAAGAGCTTATACGCTCTACTGCTACTGGTGTTCATCGAATTTCACCTCGGTATATCGCAATGACCTTGACCTTTGACCTCCAAACCATTCCCTTCTCTACGGCGTGGTTTATGTGTCTACCGATAATTGTGACAGATAATGCACCCTTTCTTTCTCATAGCGCAAATAACAAATCAGGTGTAGGTGTTCACAAAACAAAGTCAGATATACCGCCTTTATTTTCATATAACGCAATTTATAAAATAGTTGCAGGTGTCCGCCGAAAAATGAGACAGATACTGTACCTTACTTTCCACTAAAACCAGCTAAAACAAGAAACGCAAAAAGATCGCGGATTGTTGCCCCGCCGCGATAGCGCAGAGGTTAAGATGCCCGGCTACTGTAGCAAAGTACCCCAGGTGGTCGAAATTACTCCGTAGCCCTCCACTACGGCTCCCCTTTCTCTCTTTCCACTTTCACTCCCACCTTCCTCCCTTCCCTTACGGCGCGGTTCAGGTGTCCACAGAGCAAGTGTGACAGATACTGCGCCTTTCCCTTCCTGTGAACCAACCAACCAACCAACCCGGATTGGAATGCGACCGCCGGTGGCTTGGTTTTGATGGAGGCGAAACGGATTTTTAGGTGGTCGAAATTACTCCGTAGTCCTCCACTACAGCACCTCTTCCTCTCTTTTTGCTTTAACTGCCACCTTCCTCCCTTCTCTTACGGCGCGGTTCAGATGTCCACGAAGACGATGTGACATAAACAGCGTTTTATTTTCTGTAAACCAATAATTATTAAAGCGAAAGACTTCAATGGCACATACTGTTTGCATTTTTTAGAGCGCAGCTCTTTGGCGCCCGTTCCTCGGTTTCGCGGCGGCGTCGGCGTTGTCCCTCGTAACCAGCTCCACTTTCACTCCCACCTTCCTTCCTTCCCTTACGGCGCGGTTGCTGTGTCCACAGAAAACGAGTGAGACAGATACTGCGTCTTTCCATTCATGTGAACCAATTATGAAAGGCACGCTTCACAGCTCAAGTGGACTTTCACTCTCACCTTCCTTCCTCCCCTTACGGCGTGATTCAGGTGTCCACAGAAACAAGTGTGACAGATACTGCGCCTTTCCATTCATGTGAACCAACTTTGAAAGGCACACCAGAGCTCAAGTGGACTTTCACTCTCACCTTCCTTCCCCCCCTTCCGGCGCGATTCAGATGTCCACAGAAACAAGTGACCAACACTTCGCCTTTACATTCGTGTGAAACAATTATGAAAGGCACGCTTCACAGCTCAAGTGGAAGACGCGACCACAAATGGTGCACACTGCAAAGATAATTCATGAATAATGCGAGCGCCCACACCGAACTGCAGGGTAACATGTGCAGTAACCGAGAATTCACACACTCACAGAGAAAAGCATCATATTTTGATGTAGCTTGCTTATATACACCTAGTTCACCACGGTAAAAAAAAAAAAAAAAAAACAAAAAAACTTCGCTTTTCAAAATATGTCTCGAATGGCATCATCGTTCCAGCATTAAGCTCTTTGGCGCCTGTTCTTGGGTTTCGCGTCGTCGTCGCCGTCGCCATTGTCCCTCGTAACTAGTTGTCTGTAATTGTACATATATGTCTTACTCGAATTAGTTGCCTAAATCTATAAAAAGCTGAAACAGCTGACGAGCTGCGCTCAAATTTCGCATTAGAAAATACCGTAATCGTCGTCATTTTTGGTCCCACTATAGCTGTCAATCAAATGACGTCGTCACCCGAAACCGAAACTAACGTCATCGTAAAAATAAAAACCCAGTCTCAACCGGAAATCGAACCTCCAGCCATCGGATTCCTAGCCGAGCACATTAACCAAATACGAAATACGCCATGCACGGGATCACGAAACGCAAGTCATATTCCTCCTTGTCTACTTGTGAGGATGATAGTTGCGATGACAATGACGCTGTAGTTAGTGATAATGATAATGATGACATTAGCAATGATAATGACGATGCATTTAGTTGATAATGATAATGAGGCCAGGTATAAAGGTCACTGGTACGACCTCTTATATGCTCTTGAGAATAAAAAAAACAAGGGCTGCGTCTGCACAACAAATATCATTAAGACGTCGCTTGTGACATCTCTCCTGGAGGAAGCTCTCTAAATGCCGAAAGCAGCTCTATTGGTACATTCGGTTATTTGGGTCAGGTTATACACGTCACCAAAATAAGACCTGCTCAGTGAAGCGTCCGATCTTCGGTGCTTGTACCCGTTGACTGGACTCACCTAATTTCCTGAGTAGCGTAAGAGGCGGTGGGAACAAGTATGATGAGGGAAAAGTGAACACGCACCTGAATGGAGCCAGATCGGGAGCACATTGGAATAAATATTGGACATGTAGCTGGCAGCGTCGTCTGTTTTAGGAGGCTTCGTCCTTTTCTTCCATTGCTATCTCAGCAGGGATGGGAATGGGCACCGGAGCAGTAACAATGCCATGCATCCAGTGCTTCGTTTCTTCACCGAGCAGGCTTCGTGCGCGTCGTATTAACTGCGCTGGTTGCAGGTACTGACTCGACTTTTCTTTCTGGTCCGCTGACTGGAGGTCCTGCGTTGCGCTATACCCCTATCTGCATACACGGCCAGGGTTTTCTGCTAATCGAACTGCTCGTCCACATCCGTTCAGCGTTATCGACGATGGCATCACCAACACCGGATTTAAAGCGGCAACGCGCTAGCTTTCCTTTCATAGGGCATGGGAACTGTGACATCGACATGCCTCCAACGTTTCGTTTCTTCACCGTGCATGAATTTGGTTTCGGGTTTAACGTCCCAAAGCAACTCAGGCTGTGAGAGACGCCGTAGTGGAGGGCTCCGGAAATTTCGACCACCTGAAGCTCTTCAATGTGCACACTGGCGCCTTGCTTTTAACTGATTTATTTATAGGAAGGGAAAGGCGCGGCAACTGTCTCACTTGTTTTCTGTGGACGCCGCAACCGCGTCGTAAGGGAAGGGAGGAAGGTCGGAGTTAAAGTGGAAAGAGAGAAAGAGGAGCCGTAGTGAAGGGCTACGGAGTAATTTCGACCACCTGGGGATCTTTAACGTGCGCTGACATCGCACAGCACACGGACGCCTCTTCGTTTCGCCTCCATCGAAACGAAGAGGCGTCCGCTCCATCGAATGAATGAATGAAAAACTTTATTTAGTCAAAGCGAATTCTCCCGGCGTGGGTGGGGCCCACAGTCCAGGGGCCCAATGGCCTTTGCCGTTTTGCGCACTCTGTCGATCAGTTTGAGCTGGTCATCAGGCGTCGAGCAGGACAGCGCAGCCTCCCACTGCTCCGGTGTTGATGTGACATTTATTGGCGCTACCTGTTTTTTTACATGCCCATTTAACATGGTAGAGTGTAGGGGGTTCTCCGCATAGTGGGCATTTATTTTCATATGTAGTGGGGTGGATTTTACTGAGTAGACTCAGATTGGGGTATGTGTTAGTCTGTAGCTGTCTCCAGGCAACCGACTGCTCTCTATTGAGGTCTTCGTGGGGAGGTGGATAGATCCTCCTTAAGGCTCTTTGATGTTCAAGGATGGCTCCATAGCGTCTAGTGACTGCACCCAGTTCCCAGTCGTTGTGCGCCTCCCGGTTGGCGTATGCTCGGGCATTGGCGTCGGCACGTTGGTTACCTTTGACAGTCTCATGGCCTGGTGGCCACGTTATGAAGCATCTCGGTAAGGTGGTTTCTTGCCTTGAGTATGCGGGTGGCCAAAGTGGATATGCGTCCACTGATATATCTTCTGCATGCTTCTTGCGAGTCCGTAATTATTTGTGTAGTAGCCTTCTCACCTTGGTGAGTGATAGCGAGATTGATTGCCGCTTCCTCAGCCTCGAGGATGTTACCACTCTTGGTCGAGGCGCAGTTGATTTCCCTAAGCTGGTGATCAAGTTTCCGCCCCCGCACAAGCGGCTTAGTAAAAAAACACGAAATTACCTGAAGGACACTCCAAACAAACTCCTTTCCAAGCCCGGTATTTTTCTCACATATTTTTCCCAACCAATTTTCTCCTGACTGTACATTGTGCGATGAGAGAGCTACCCTCAACCATATACTCTGGGGATGCAAGGAGGACCCCCTACCTCCAGAATTAGGAGAAATCCTACATCCAGATGACTGGGAGACCCTGCTGCGCAGCTCGGACCCGTGCATACAAGACTGGATCCTCAAACGCGCCTATGAGGTCGCCAACACGCTTGCCCTGCTGGCCATCTAGTAGGGAAATATAACTAGGCCCTATATAACTATCCGGCTAAATAAAGGTTTCTTCTTTCTCTGTCCGCACGAGGCAGCGGAGGTGGCTCAGCTACAGAGCCAGTAGCAGGCCCGTGCATTTTCTTTTCCTTCTTCCTACAACCACAACAACAACAACATCAACCACGCTGGCTACCGCTCCGTATTGTTCCTTGTATGTGGTCGCGTCGCCGTACAATATGTTTTTTCCCCTGCGAAGCTTCTTTCGTGTGCCTCTGATCTTCCCTTTTCTCTGGCCTTGTGTATTTTTGGATGCATGTTTTTCAGAATTAGGTTGACCTTAATAATCTAGCTTATCGCCTTCGGAAGATATATATAGGGGCTGCACAGCAACCATAGTTCTGCATAAAGAAAGTAACAAAATTCCCATAAAGAAAGGTGTTAGGCAAGGAGACACAATCTTTCCAGTACTATTCACAGCTTGCTTAGAGGAAGTATTCAGACACGGAATGGGAGCAGTTAGGGATAAGGGTAGATGGAGAATTACCTTAGTAATCTGCGATTTGCTGATGACATTGCCTTGCTAAGCAACTCGGTGGATGAGCTGCAAATAATTATTGATGACCTAGACAGGAAAAGTAGAAAGGTAGGCTTGAAAATCAATATGCAGAAGACTAAGGTAATATTCAACAGCCTCGGGAAGGAACAGCAGTTTACATTAGGTAGCGAAGTACTGGAAGTAGTAGGCGAATATGTCTACTTAGGACAGGTAGTAGCCGCAGATCCGGACCATGAAAAGAAAATAACAAGAAGAATAAGATTGGGATGGAGCGCATTTGGCAAGCACTCGCTGATTATGACTAGCAGCTTACCGGTATTGCTCAAGAGGAAAGTATACAACAGTTGCATCTTACCTGTACTCACCTATGGGGCTGAAACGTGGAGGCTAACCAAGAGAGCTCTACTTAAGTTGAGGATAACCCAGAGGGCTATGGAACGAGAAATGGTAGGGGTAACATTAAGAGATAGGAAGCATGCAGAGTGGGTCAGAGAAACAACTCACGTTTCCGACATTCTAGTGAAAATTAAGAAAAAGAAATGGACATGGGCAGGACATGTAGTGCGAAGAGAGGATAACCGATGGTCGCTTAGGGTAACAAACTGGATTCCAAGGGAAGGAAAGCGTAGCAGGGGGTGGCAGAAAGTTAGGTGGGTGGATGAGGTTAAGAAATTCGCAGGGGTCAAGTGGATGCAGCCAGCACAGAACCGGGTTAAGTGGAGAAATATGGGAGAGGCCTTCGCCCTGCAGTGGGTATAGTCAGGCTGATGATGATGATGATGATCTCGTTCGGTATGCTCCCCGTGCTATTGATTTCTATGAAAGGATCTCTCATGCCCAGTATATTCAGCGTGTTCATTCCCGTTTGCGTCTGCATGAGTCTTATTTTCTGGGCGAGAAGGTGGGCCTCGATGTGCTCTTGAACTGTGTTGTTTATGCCCAGTTTAGAGAATATTTCCTTCGAGGTGTTCACCGGTAGTCCAAGAGCGCATTTGTAGGCTTTCCTCAGGATTGCCACAAGTTCTTTCTTTTCCTGTTCGAGCGCAATTTGGTAGGGAACACCATATACAATGCGACTTACAACGAGGGCCTGTACCAGACTACATGTGTCCTCTTCGGACATTCCTCATCTTCTGTTGGAGATTCTTGCGATCATTCCCGTGATCTGCGCTCTGGTATTTGCTAGCTGCCCGTTGTTTGATCTATACGGCAGTTGCTTTGTATCCGCATGCCCAGGATTTGGATTTGCAACACTTCCGGGATCTTTTTCGCCCCTATGTAGACGTCTGTTGAGTTGTGCAGATCGTGCCCTCTTCTGTGGACTCTGAGCACCTCAAAATTTTCCGGAGAACATTCAAGTCCGAAATGTCGGGCGTATGCGTTGACAGTATCTGCTGCTCTCTGCAGACAGTCTTGCTTTTCTCCTAAGGATACCATGATCACCCAGATCGTGATGTCATCGGCGTAGATAGCATGCCTGGCTCCTTCAATTTCTTAGAGTTTTTTTTTTTTTTTTTTTTTTTTTTTGCTAAGCCGGCTATAACAATATTAAAGAGCATAGGGGCCGGATATCACTGAGCGTTGCGGTGTTCCCTTTTTGGGGTTGTGAAAGGTGTCTGTCCTGATGCCTCCTATTCCAATGGTGGATGTTCTGTTACTCAGGAAGGCTTTCACGTAGCTGTGTTTTCTCTGCCTGCAATCTAACTTGCATAGCCCATCTAGCACTGCCCTGTGACAGACATTGTCGAATGCCGCTTTATGGTCCAGCTCGAGCAAGATGTTTTCTCCGTGTTTCGGGGCAGTGTTAAAAACCTCCTCCTTGATCTGCAGGAGGACGTCCTGTGCTGAGAGGTGTTTTCGGAATCGGAACATAGTGTGCGGCATGAGGTCTTTGTCCTCCAGCTGGGTCTGCAACCTCTGAAGCACTATTCTTTCGTATACCTTTCTCAAACATATCGTTAATGAAATGGGTCGTAGATTTTCCAGGCTGGGAGGTTTTCCGGAATTAGGAATCATTACTATTTCCGCATGAGACCAGTCTTTCGGGATGGTCCCCTGTTCCCAGTGTGTGTTGATGAATTCAGTAAATCTGTTGATTGAATTCTCTTTCCAGGTTCCTTATCATGGCGTTGGTAATGTCATCCTTGCCTGGGGTGGTGTTTTTTGCGGCAGACAGCACAACGTGTCTGACTTCTATGGTAATGGGTTAGTGAGAGCTCACGCATAAGATTGCCGAGGTCACAAAACAAGCCGAAGTATATGCGACGGAGCTCTTAAAACGGCAGTGGGACCAAACATGCAACGAGCTACAGGGGACCCCAGGCTTGGCCAAGACGTGGGCCTTGCTAAGGGCTCTCATAGATTCATCGAAAAGCGGCCGCCGCGACCAGGATTCGATCCCACATCCTTAGGCACTGCAGGAGAGTGCCACCACGGCATACACACGGCGCTACCACGGGGCATGTGTGTGCGCGGTATTCTTTGCAAGCGAGGAAATGCGACTATCGCTCTTTCTCGCGCCCACAAGTGTGTTGTGATATTGCCTGTAAATATTTTTCAGTAGATTTCCTGCGTTTGCACTGTTGTGACATTGAGTCTAACCCGACTTCTAAGACTCGTTCCGAGGCTTGCTTGCCATAGACAACCTAAACGATAATCCGTCGAAACAAATGAAAGTTATGTTCAAACTCTTAGAGACGTACGTCCTCATCGGTTGAAAAGCTCGAAAGGTCAGGCTAAATTTACAGCTTATATAAAAGGCATCAGGAATAGTCAGAAGAGCATAGAATCGAAATTCGCTTGCATACACAGGAAGCTTGACGATATCGAGGAAAAGGTAAGGAATTTACATGTCATGGATAAAGAGCTTTCATCATTAAATAAATCGGTGTAAGACCAGCGTACTCGAGATGATTTGCTTCAGTCGGGCCTTGATGAAGCAGAAGATAGATCGAGACAAGGAAAACCTAGTATTTATTACTATACCCAATGCGAAAAAAGCTTGAGCAAATAATAATAATTGGTTCGCAGGAAAGGAAAGCCGCAGTATCTGTCACACGTTTTCTGCGGACACCTAAGCCGCACCGTAAGGGAAGGAAGGAAGGTGGGAGTGAAAGTGGAAAGAGAGACATGGTGCCGTAGTGAAGGGCTCCGGAGTAATTTAAACCACCCGGGGATCTTTAACGTGCACTGACATCACACATAACACGGACGGCTCTCCGTTTCGCCTCCATTGAAACGCGGTGGGGATCGAACCCAGGTACTCCGGCACCAGTAGTCGAGCATCATAATCACTGCACCACCGTGGCGGGCTGAATTTAACTTCTGGGAGCCTTTACTATGGCGGTCGAATCATGCATCTCGAGTTCAATTAAAGGTGCACATGGCTTTCATATCTTTTAAGATCAGAATTATCTGCAGTATAGTTAAATTTTCTGACGCAAAATAGAAATATAGGATATTAAAATTTCGTAATCAATCTAACCGAACGACATCACTATCAGTGACAATTTCTCACAGGCAGGCTCGAAAAAAAAAAGCTTTTCGAATTCAGAAAAAAACAAAACACGCTGAAGATACTGTATAACAAGCTGGTTTCTATATGGCGTTTAACGTCCAAAACGACTCAGGCTATGATATACAACCTACGGGAGGATACCGGAAGTTTCGAACACCTAGGGATATTTAACGTGTACCAACATCGCACTGGTATAACAAGCTTCACATCAATAAAAGAAATGCTTCGTGTGTAACGTAACAACGGACATCGTTGACAACATCGTGACGAGCAGCGAAACGAATAGGTTAGATGTTATTGTTGCATCTCCCGCTGCATCATGGGAAATCGCGAGGGACAGAGGACAGTTGTTATTTCAAGTATCAATTGTTTATACTAACCTGAGGAGCCTTTCTGCCATCGACACATGTGTAGCTGACATTACATAACCGAAACCTTGCTCTCAACGCTTGCGTCACGATTCTGAAATCTTCAACGAAGCTCATCGAGTTTAATTTCGATGCCTAGGCATAGCCATCTTAGTTTGATGGTGGCGCCCCGTATGAGCCAAACTGGGAAAGTTCGCTCCATCTTTGCGCCATCTTGGGCTGTGCTGTGCGTGTTGATGCTGCGATGCGGCAGTGTAAAAGTGCTGTTTCGCGGTGCTCATGAAAACTATCCGACACCTTGGTGCTATTTTGTGTTTTGTTCGAGCTCGCCAGGATACCGTATACCATCCGTTTGGCATGGCGGCAGCTTTTGGAAACAGCACTAGCGCCAGGGCGACTGCGAAGGACAGCGTTCCGCTTCCGCAGGCCGAACTCATCAGAGTTAACTGTGAGTATGTATCTGTTGAATCTTTCACGATACATGTATTTTAAATTATATTTTATAATCGCAATACCCACAAACACCCAGCGAATGAACAGTACGGTCAGCTACCGAACGCGGTATACAGGTTGTTTTCCAGTCATTGTCCCATTGTCGCAATGGGTCGCACGTGAAGTGCGACCGATTTCATATCGCGCATTTCCTCTCGACAGTGCATATTTATATTCGATGTTGCGCTGCTTTCATATCGCATTAAAGGCACGGGCAGCACGGTTACGTCGCTAAACGCTTGCTATCGCGTATAGCTTGGCGAGTGCATGCGTGTCTGTGATGCGCCGGCGACCGAGTGCGGAAAGCATACGATCGAGCTGTCCTGCTTAAAGAATGTATACTTTCAAGTGACACCATGGTTCAAGAACAGCACATAAAAGAAGTAGTGTCTGAAGTACCATCCGTCGACGTTTTTATGCAGCTTTGGTGTAAGTACGTCTAGCGGCTCAGCAACATCTTATCCCCGTCCCGTCGTAGCAGCATCGTTTGCATGACGTATTGTTGAGCAAAACGTCGAAAACAGTGCGCTCTCAGCTGCACCATGAAAGAAGGCGACAAATTCGCAGCACATATACAGCAGCGCTTACGAAAGCAGTGCCGCCCGCTGGCACGGCGGACGACGGCGCTCTCGCCGAGCGCTACTCCATATAGTCCTCGCTAGGCCTAAATTGTTTCGCATCGAAGGCACATCCGACGGCGCTTTTTAATTGCTCAGGGCTAGAGTGAATGGTACCTCTCGTGGAACTGTCTTACTGCCGATCTCATTGTATTAGTAAAAAAAAAAAAAGAAAAGATGTAAATTTCGCTCCCCTTAGCAGCGGAGCCAATGCGCAGGCGATGAGCCGCGCGCCGCACCAGCGGCAACTGGCTGTGCTGAGAAACTTGTTCGTATTGCAATTATCAGCAACGCGTTATTGGCAAGAGATCTGGTGGAAAGATTTTCTTCCTTTTTTTTTTCTTTTTTTTTTTTTTTTCTGTGGGCTTATTGTTTAAGTGGACAACAGACTTTAGCACGCTGTTCTGGCGCTGGTGGAAGAGATCCACCGTATCATTGGCGAGGAGGGCTTGCGGGACGCACGGCCAGCGTGGCGTGCGTGTTTACTACGGCGGAGGAAGTAAAATAGGTATCACATTCTTGAGTCCGTCATCGGTACTAAGTCTGTCTGGCTTACACAGAACGTTCATAGGCGAATTAAATCAGGATGAACTGGAAAGCGGTGAAGCAGAAACATATCACAGCCGCACTCGGACTGTCGTTGCATGCTTCCCGCATTCGCCCTCCGCAATCATCTTGCGATTTCTTTGATAGGTTGTGCAATCCACGAACGCACATTGCTGTCCCGATGACAATACCACTAAAGGGGCGCTAATAAAAGTGTTTAAGTCTCAAACGACAATATATCGAGGTGCAAGGCCGCTCTACTATGCACGAAGCGCGCGATTACACAGCCCACTCGCGACTGGCAACAATGGGTCGGCGCAATGAATCTGGTTAGAGAGTATAAAGAGCAAGATGGATGGCGGTCGAGTTTTACTTGCCATTTCAAAATACATTCCATCTTCATATATTCACTTCTTCAGTGACTTTATAATTTTCGTTTCAACAGTGATAGGTGATCTGAAAATGATTATTGGTGTCTGCTACAGTCCTCCTCACTTTTTGTCTACTTAATTAACAAACTTCATCGTGTTATCAATCTTTATTGCACAAATTTTCATTGTCACCACTTTTCCTAACTGGGAACTTTAATTTTACAACTATTTTGCGGGGTGCTCAGCCGTAGTTTTCACCTCTAACTTCGTCACAAGGTAAATAATTCTTGCACATATGAACGATATTTTTGCCCAGGTAATAACAAGACCCACTAGACCGCTGATTAGCACTTCGAGCATTCTTTGTTTTATTCTAGCAACTAATCCAATGTTAGTTACTGGCATTACTATCTTCCAGGCATCTGATTTCCAGACCTCTCAATTACTCAAAACAAAGCAAAATGAAAATATTATGCTAGATTAAAAACGAGCCAACTTTTCCGCTATTAATAGTGAAGTGTCAACATTTATTGATTACATATTTATTTAATTTGGCAGCTGCTCTTTAGAGAAAAACTGGATAACATTCAGGATGAAGGATCATCGTCACTTCTAATCCACAGGCGCCTTGGCATATCTATCAGAATATCCGATTATTCAACAAGAAGAAACGTTTTATGACATAACGTTTTATAACAGTTACTAGTTGAGTTTGCAGAGCGCAATAACTAAAAAATCATGAATACCTTCTTCAGCAAACGGAAGAACCGGAAGTGGAAATGAAAAAGCTCCTAACGTGGATACTAAAAATAAAATTGACTTCATACTGCTTTCTAACACCGCCATTATGCAGGATGTAGTGGTAATCGGGAAAGTACGATGTAGTGACCACAAGATGGTAAGGCCTCGAATTAGACTAAATCTCAAGAGGGAACGAAACAGATTAATAAGAAAGAAGTCCAGCAAAGGATTAGTGGTGAGGGGGGGGGGGGGGCAGAAGAGTTCAGGACAGAATAGATATTCAGCTTTAACCGAGGATGACGAAATTAGCCTAGATGCAATGAGCAATACTTTCGGCGATATCATTACTGTGTGCGCTGTATAAGTAGGCGGTAGGATAATTAGAAAAGATACCGGTAAGCTGTTTGAGGGGACGAAAGATTTGGTCAATAAACAGCAATGTATAAAAGCTTCCAAC